>NW_008703731.1:2860-4491 GCF_000326865.2 Helobdella robusta | reverse complement strand
CCTGATATGTTTTGGTAGGTGATTGTTCTGAAGATGCCATTCTGGCTCTTTTACCCATTTGGGTATTTCCGGCCACCTAATGTCCCGTTTCCTCGCTATTCTTCGAATTTGTGTTTGTATTTAACAGAAAATAAATACATAAATTAAAAAAATCTAAAGAAAATTCTAAAGAAAAATCAAAATTTTCCTCAAATTTAATTAAATAGTCAAAAAGGACGCGATAAGCGATAATCAGAATCTCCAAGCAACCACGACGAACCGATTTTCCAAAAATAATTTAAAAAATCAAATAATTTATTATTAGCATAGTTTCAGCAGCTCTTTAAAAATAATTTACTCCGATTCACATGCCAAGCTAGAAAATTGCTTGGGCTGGAAGTATTGGAAATTTGTTGCTCATCTGACAATTTTACAATAATTTCTATGTATGTATATCAGCGCTGTTTGATAGAAAATTCTCAACATTCACTTTTACTGACTGAAATCCGATGCAAAAGAAATTTTTGAATGGTTTATTTGAACTTTGAAAAATACTTCCGCGATGCTAGTTTCGACTCGGACATTTAATTTTCCATGTTAAAGGTAATTTTCGGTGCGAATATTAAATTGAATTAACGTCAGAAAATTTATTTTGAATGCTAGATGGCGAACACTTTTTGCTTTCTGAACTTCCTTCGTCTTTCGAAATTTTTTTAATATTTTATAAGTAATATGGAATAAATATTTTATTTAAAATTTGATAATCAAATAAAAAACATAAATATTTACAAAAAGTTTTTTGAAAATAACAAATTTCAAAGTCGATTGTTTTTTTAAATCAAGTTTGACAACTGATTCAAAGATAGTGTTTTACCAGACGTGGTCGTTGAGCGCCTATAATATTTCACCACATACACACGCACATACATACACACACACGCACACATACACACACTCACACATACGCACGCACACACACTCACACACGTACATACAACGCACATATCTTAACACACACACTCACACATACACACACACTCACACATACACACACACTCACACATACACACACAACACTCACAGATACACACGCACATACACTCAAACACGTACATGCACACAGTAAAGTGATAACTTGCAATCAGACATGAAGCACTAGCCAGCACTAAAAACGACCACCCACTGATAAACTGTTGCTTCATTGTTCACGTGCCATCTGCCTCGCTCTTCGCAACTTTTAATTTTACCGAACCCCCTAATCAGCTCTCCATTCATTATGTAAACTTAAACTATATATATATATATATATTTATTTATTTATAATTAATATATATATATATATCATTGCGGGGTATGTGAATGTATAACAGTTTAAATGGGAGAAAAATGCAAATAGAGTACCTGCTATTTTTGTATGTAATCATAAGAACATCAAAAAAAAATAAAAAGCGAGTACATAAGAAAAAAAATAAACAAAGAGAAAACAAATTGTAGAAAAAATCCTGAAAAAGCGAGAGAGAGAGGGGGGAAAGAGAGATGAAATGAGAAAAAGTAGAAAACATGATTTTATCAGGAATCTTAGGCCCTTCCTTGAAACATCTATTAGTACCAAATTTGAGCTAATGCACAAATTAGAACCATCATAAAAGTAT
>NW_008703731.1:0-2432 GCF_000326865.2 Helobdella robusta | reverse complement strand
CATGGCCTCTAATCATTCGCTTTACCGAATGAAACTGCAATAACGAGCGCAAGCTATCTTTTTTTAATAAAAAGAAAAAATTGGTNTGCGTTAATTTTAATTTTAAAAAATTTCAAAAAAAATCGAAAATGACAATTAACAAAATAGCATGTTTTTAAACTATGATAGGATTTCATCAGAGGCTTGTATATTGTATGCAACCTAAGGAAATAAATTCAATCAGTCAATCAATCAATCAGTTTAAGCATCGTTTCCGATGTATTCACCAGCACTTGTCAATGAATTTTACAAACGAATGCCTCTTGCAATCCGCTCTGAACATCGTAAGTTACGAAGAAGTAGCTGAAAGTTAGAGAGAGTTCCAGAGATTAGGAGCCAAATAAACAAAAGCAAATGTTGCATAAAAGTGTAAAACAGAAAGTAAGTAGTGAGAAAGAGAAGTGATGGAAGACGAGGACGATAATTATAATGAACGACACCAACTTTGATGCATTGCTGTTGGTGCTGTTGTGGATGTAGGTGTTTAGCATTTATTTTGCAAGCTGTAGGGTGGATAAATATGTAGATGAACGCGATCAAGTTATATTAGTGCAATGGTTCTAAGGGTAAAAAACGGTCATACAAGTCAAACTTTGTTTTACACGTTCGTCGCTGAAAATATTCCTACTAACATTTGGACTTTATAAACTCATCCGAACTTCACATCATCTAAAAACTGTTAAAAAGAATCTAGATTCTATTCAATCTCAGTAAGTAGAGAATAACAGCAAATCTAATGAAACCATCATACGTACAGTTGCTCGTAAATTTCAAATCGTCACACAAACGATTGCAAATGAAATGATATCACAACTACTCAATCACACGAATACATCCACACAATCCAAAAACATACAAACACACCTAAACTAGCACACCTACATAGACGCATCCACACGAACACACCCACACAAACACGCGTTTACGAGCAGATCTAAACTAGCGAAACAACATACAGCACTCATGGTCCTTGGAAAGAAGAAGCCCAGAGGCTATTGTAATTTACTTTTCAATCAACCATGCAGACCTCTCTGCAATGCGGTGCAAGCGTACAATGAAATATGAATAAGTGAGATGATTTTTATGAGCATGTTAGTGGCCATTGTACCCACGTGATGGGCACATCTTATGAGACAATCCCTTCTCTTACATCGCACAGAAATGTCCTCTCTATGGTAAATTAAAAAGATGTTTATTACAATAAAGTTGAAATAGTTTGCCTACTGTAAGGGAAGATATGCTACGTTGAACGTGGTGTTATATATTTTTGTGAAGAGAAGAATATTTAACAATTGTTGGACAAAAAAACAACTTACTAGCTTTAATTTCAACTAAATTTTAAAAAAAAGTCTACATATTTTTATTGTCATAACTGGCGAAATATATAAATTCTCATACCACAAGTAACAAAACAACAACCAAGCAACAACAACAACAGCAATGACAACAACAACATAATAACAAAAGCGGACGCACCAGAGAAACCAGACAACGAACCAAAACATCAGAAGACCGTGCAGAGTGGCAGATGAAAGATGATCTGACGAAATTAATTTCATTAAATAAAACTCACTCGCAATAATTACCTGGCGACACTGATGACACAGTCCACTTAAAAGTAGATTGGTTTTTAAAACATCAGTGGAGTCGTCCTTATTTTCCCTCGGAGGTGGGGATGAGTTTCAATTTCCTACAGACAGCCTACAACTTTTTCTCTTAATACACAATTAGTTTAACGTATTGAAAGCAATAATTTCTACAAATTTGCCAAATGGTTTTGGCAGAGATTGCAATCATTTTTAAAAAAAATTTGTATAGATATTTTTTTAAAACTTAACATAAACTTTGGCAAGAATATCTTATTTGGGGGTCTAGTCTAAAAGCCTGAACACTTGGTGTATTCGTTAAATCATAGCAGAAAATCTATAAAGTCGTGACACATCGGTCACGCAAACTTGAGCTGCTTACTTGTTATAACTGTCGGATTCACTACGCACGCAGTTCGTTACGATTACACAATTTTGTTTAATTCCAGTCTGTTGTGAAAATAAAATTTATTCCCTAACACCAAATGTTGCTTTAAACTTTTATATTATTATTTATTTATTTAACCATTCATTTTTTTTATTGCATAACATTTTGAACTATTTTCGATACCATTTCGATTTCTAAATTACGACAATATTTCCATAGGCCAGAGTTGTTCCAGGTGGGCACTTGAGTTCACTTGACTTTTCATTCCATGGAATGTTAGATGATTAAACGTTTTGCTTCTTTTTGATTTACTGAGCTTCTCGGCGTGCGTCGGTAATTAGAAGCCGGCGACATCTGCGGGCACGCTCGCTCGCTTATTTCATAGGCTTACTTGGAAAAATGTTGCGCACCAAATTATT
>NW_008703730.1:1411-4515 GCF_000326865.2 Helobdella robusta | reverse complement strand
CTTAATTAAATTCAATTCCCATTACATAATTCATAGTACATTTATCGTATTTCATTTTATTTACTAACTTATTTATTTTAGTTTATTTTATTCCTACATACATTTTATAACCACATAATCTTAGTTATGCATTTAATTTGTGTAGAATATACTTAGCGTTCCATAATATTTTTATAGTAGTGATTACACCACATTCATCACACACGTATTGTTTATTTCCTATTCTTCCAACTTTCCAGTTTTATTTTCATTTATTTTACCTTTTATTAATTAGTAACTTTTATTTAATTTCATGTTTTAGTATTAAATTTATCTTTTAGGTTACATCCTTCGCAAGGTACCATTTTAACTTCACTTTCAATTCCAATTTTATTTTTAATATCTTATCTATCATGTCCGCTAAATAATTTACATAATTCGTTTAATTCTCATTTATTTTAATTAAATTTCTTATATTTCATTGGTTTTAGGCTCTGATGATGGCTACTTAGCCGAAACAACGTTGTCAGCTTCTAATATGTCACAATTTCACAATAAATATGAATGTCAAATGTCAATGAATGTGTTGAGTCCATAATAAAAAAGTTGATAAATGCAAAATGGGCAAATAAATTTAACAAAATATGTATTAATAAAAACCTCGTTCCTATATATATATATGTGTGTGTGTGTGTGTGTGTGTGTGTGTGTGTGTGTGTGTGTGTGTGTGGTACAAATTTATTTAAACCCTGTGGAGCAACAAAAAAGCATAAGTACGTGAATCAATAAATTGAACTTTTACAGGAAAAAACTAATTGAGTTAAATCAATTATTTATAAGCACTATAAACAAGCAAGCACATTACATACTATATACAAAACATTATGTTTCTGTGAAATTAAAATGTTTTTAGCAACACATGTTAATAACCTATCTATATTGAGAATTTTATTAAATGTTTTAAAGGAGAAAGACACATGAGGAAAACTCTTAAAATGTTTTCCACTCTCGTGTATGACCTTCCTACACTAATCACTCACAAACCTATAGGCGTTACTATTAACTTCACGTTCAAACCTTACAGTTTTGCTTTTATTAAAACATGCAACTAAAAATCTGGTCATAATCTGCCTCATTCGTCTTTTTTCCTTTTAATGATAGGACTCTCACTTCAGCTTGTTTCGTTTCGCCTCTATTACTGCAACTCTGTTATCTCAAACCCTACCTCTACAGCAAATTCGGAACATACTTACCAAATATGTTTCAGATTCGCCTCATTTCATCTGCTAAGTGTTAGGTCTTCAGCTTACGATATCTTCATTTGAATTCCGCTGAGATAGATGTAAATGTGATGCAGATTATATCCTCTCACTCATTTTCAAAAAACTTCAGGGTAGAACAATTGAAAAAATTGTTGGGTGGTACGGTGGTTCATTCTACAGCAGTGGCGCTTATATAACCTAAAATGGGCTAGCAGTAACGGTTGTCATCTGTTAGCCCAGGTGAAATTACGAACAATTCATTATTCATTATTAGATAACTGAAGAACATCTGGAGGATAACTTATTCATTATTGGATACATGTAGAACCCAGGGAGGTATGTAAGAATGTTGTTTTTGCATATAGACTTGTTAATGAACCTGGAACAAAGTTTTGTTGGTATATTTCAGAGGTGTCAAAAAGATCAAAAATGCAATCACAAAAAGTTAAATTTTATTATAGGGATGCACCGAAGTTCGCTCCGGCTCCGGCCAAAATCCGGATTTTTTTCAAATCCGGTCGAATCCGGATATATATATATAGCGTTTAGCGTATATATATACATAATTTTATTAGTGTGATGAACTTTATGAGGTTGTTTTTCAGTTAAAATAAATAGGCCAAACCTTTTAATAAACACAAATGAAATTTTTGACTAAATAAACACTAACTTTATTTGCCAAGCACTACAACGCTTAATTCAAATAAAATATTAATATGTTAATTCAGGTCTTGAAATAAGAAAAGGAAAAAAATTTGTCAAGAGAATGCATTCAATCAAACACAGGTAAATGCATTCACACAGGAACTAATCTATTTACACACAGACAAATACATTCACATATACCAGAAAAAACTCAGACAATTGCATTCACAAAGAGACTAATGACAAAAATAAACTTTGCAGTAACTTCTTGAGTTATTGATAAACAATGCATATAAATCAGAGGATGAATCATTTTTAAACAAGGAAGATTATTGAATAAATCTTTTAGAACAAATTTAATCATAAATTCGGTGCTGAAAAATATATTATATATTTATTTAGATGAATCTGTAATTTTAATATATTTAAAACAAAAGACACATTTAAAAGCAAATAGTTTCACGTAGATTTTTTTAAAGCAAAAAATATTGAAATGGGGTATCATATAATGGCAGTTTGAACAAAAGAGATAAAACTTAAACATTATTTAGTTCATCTTGAAAGACACAATTATCTGATAAAATTTGATAGTTCACGGATTAATGTCCGACATTTTTTAGTCTACCTTTACTGTCAGGTGTTTTTTTTATCATTACACATGCTTGTTTCATAATGCACATTCCTATGATCACTTGAACCATTGCTGATCTTTGATCATTATATATTGCATCGAGATGAATCATGAGTATTTTGTTGACCGAGATAATGGAGAACCGAGAAACCATCTTTTAATTCAGGGGTGAGCAAATAAAAAATTACATTATGAGCAAAAATAAAAGGAAAAAGGTCGTCCACCACAAATGTTGCTCCTCGGTTAACATTTCAACAGTTTAGAAAATTCTACCTCCTACGGTCAACAATGGAAAAATGTCATATATATATATATATATATATATATATATATATATATATATATATACATATATATATATTTAGGAACGAGGTTTTCATTAATACATATTTTGTTAAATTTATTTGCCCATTTATTTGCCCAAAATGGGCAAATTTAACAACATATATATATATATATATGTTGGTAATAGACCATAATTTTTACAATATTCTATAAATTCTACCGAATGTTTGGCGTTAATATGTTGTAGTTCGTGAGAAAAATCGAAAAAACGAACTACAAACATATTAACGCCAAACATTCGG
>NW_008703730.1:0-645 GCF_000326865.2 Helobdella robusta | reverse complement strand
ATATATATATATATACATATATATATACATATATATATACATATATATATATATATATATATATATATATACAGCAACAATATACACATACATAGAAATTGAAATGTGTGTTTACTGAGAGAGACACTCCTACACTGAACTCATCTTCATTGGTAGGCAGACAGACAGTCTATGGCATGCTATGTAATGATGTTGTTCTGTCTGCGCTACGTTGTGTTGTTTATATTATTTGCTTGAGTTGTTTTAAATTTATTGCTACTACAATGCACATAATAATGATAGTATTTTAAAATGCCGACAATTCATGATATAATTAAGTAGATATAAAATATTGATTAAATTAAAATACAAATGAAATACATAATTAACGCACACACACACACATAGATATATATATATATATATATATATATATATATATATATATACCATAATAAAATTTTTATGACACCCTGATAAACGTTTGGAAATGTGGCAAAACATGAAAACTAAAAAAATTAACTGATCTGGACGATAACAAACAGCATTAAATACACTCATTTTAAAATTGTTCTATACAGCAGGCATATGTACAGTAAACAAACTCATTCAGACTTACTCTGCTTATTGCACAACTAGCATAGAGGCATACAACCTATACATATG
>NW_008703729.1:0-4351 GCF_000326865.2 Helobdella robusta | reverse complement strand
TCTACATTGAAGATGTCGTTTGAATGTGAACGTGAGAGATGTGTGTGTGTGTGTGTGGATGTGAAAGTTGTTGTTTGCATTGAAATGTGGTGAAGATGTTGTTTGATGGGGAGGTGGTAGATGATGTTGTTGTTTAATGGGAAGATGGCAAATGTTGTTGTTTCAAGTGCATGGCAGTTGTTGAGAAATTTATTATCCTAATGTTCATTTGTACATCGTCATTATCGACTCCAGCATGGCATCCCCCATGCGGTTTTTTTTATCTTGCATTACTGTGCCAGTACCACTGTTAAATGGCAACTATCAAATCACCGGTTCCTAATACCACCATGTTGCTTACCGCTGCTTGCTCTCCAATCCCATCAATGTTTTTATCTTTGCCCCCTTTACTTTCAGCCAACTTGTGCACCCGATTATTATTATTATTATTATTTTTATATTATTATTATTATTATTCCGAAGTATCGTCATCTTAACGCAATTTACTGTGATAGGAACACGATTTGAACATAATTTAATGCTGATTCTATTTCTCTTTGTGCCCATTTAAAATGTATGGCGAGCATTGTAGAATATCTATAAAATTTACATTATAAGTTTTATTACTTTAACTTTATGTATGTTTTAAAATGAAAATAAAAGGATGTTCTCATTATTGTTATTATTATTATTATTATTATTATTATTATTATTATTATTATTATTATTATTAGTGTATTTGTAAGTGCCGTTTAAAAAGATCTCAGAGGTGATATATTGTTGTATTGTATGTAATAGTGTTGATGATTATATTATGTTTGTTGTTGGGTTGATGATTATGATTGTTGTGATGATGGTACGATGATCGTTGTGATGATGGTGACGATGATTGTTGTGATGATTATAATTATGATTGTTGTGATGATGGTGATTATGATCGTTGTGATGAGGGTGACGATGATTGTTGTGATGATTATAATTATGATTGTTGTGATGATGGTGACGATGATCGTTGTGATGATGGTGACGATGATTGTTACAGGTGAACAAGTGCATTGTGGACCTGTCGACATCAGGAGCAAAGAAAGACATAAACGATTCCATTGGCAAGTGGGGTGATGTAAGTGGAGGGGGGGTGATTATGGATGGATGGATGGAAGGAAGAATGGACATATAGGTGGAGGTAGGATGGATGGATGGATGGGTGGATAAATGGATGGATGAATAGAAGGAAGAATGGATACATGTGTAGAGGAAGGATTGGTGGTTGGATTAATGAAGAATTGAATTGCTTGATTGGTTGCTTGGAAGAGTTAATTGATTAGTGAAATGATGTTCTACAAGAGAGAGATAGATGACTCAAGTCAGTTAATCATGATTACCACAGTTCCTTCCATTCGGAATTATTTTCGTTTTCTTCTTTTTTTCTCTCTAGAAATCAATATCCGAAGTTATTGAAAATGAATACTGTGTGAAGGCTACTGAAATAACCTATTATCACGGCAATAATCGGTTTTTTTTTGGACGACCTCACATATTTCGTTTATTCGGAGTGCACTGAGCATAGTGTTGGAGTCGGTCGAAATCAGAGTCGGTCGGAGATTTTTGCCGGATACGGATTTTTTTATTCGACTCCGGAAAATGTTATTTATTTGAAAAAAAATTTTTTTTTCTCAAAATTTTTCAAGTTTTTTGAGAGGATCATTTTAAATGCTGAAAATAAATGCTAAAATAATGTGAATAAAATGTAAAAAATTAAAAATCACATAATTTTTTTCAGTATGTTGTAAAACATAAAAATAAAGTAATTTTACTAAGAGAAACAATTACATTGACTGATTTTAAGTGTTTATTAAATTATTTTTTATTTAGTAATGATAATAAGATGAAATTATGATATAAAAATTGGAAAAACTTTTATGGATTTCCGAACCCGGAATCAGTCGGAGTTTTACTTGAAGTCTAGAGTCGGATTTTTTTAAGGGGTCAAGTGGGATATTTTTCATCCGTCTCCGACAGGTTGGGACTGAAGATGTTTTGCTCATGTTTTTTATGCCAAAAATACGAATTTATAAAAATCCAAGCGGTCACGTTTATTAAATCTTATTAAAAAGTTTTTTGGCAAAATTTTTTTCATGTCTTTTAACAATACGATGATACAATTTTTTTATTTGCTCGTCAAAATTAATAAAGATCATCAGGTTCTTAGAACAGAGATTTATATATTGTCGAAGATTGTTTATACCCGAATATATTCTTGAAAAAGTACAAAAATTTTTAAACTGATGTTCAACTTTTAAAAATATCGATAAATCGCTGATGATGAAATTTTAAGTTATCAGCAATGCTTGTTGGACTGGTTACCAACAAACACGATGTTGAAATTTCTGATTGAATTTGAACGTGCGACCAGGGCAAGTATTTGTACATGGACATTGATCCATCCAACCTCTGCCTGGTGGACCCGTTCGATCTCACTGTCCTTAACACGCAGGCCATCAAAACGCTCAGGGTCTGGGGAGTTGGCAGAGAAAATGCCAGGTTTGTTGGATGATTGGTTGGCTGATTGATTGGTTGGATGGATGCGTTGTTTGGATGATCGGTTGATTGCTTGGTTGATTGATCGGTTGATTGATCGATTGATTGATTGATTGATTGATTGATTGATTGATTGATTGATTGATTGATTGATTGATTGATTGATTGATTGATTGATTGATTGGTTGGTTGGTTGGTTGGTTGGTTGGTTGGTTGGTTGGTTGGTTGGTTGGTTGGTTGGTTGTGTTTTGTTTGGTTGGTTGGCTAGTTGGTTAGACTGGTTGGTTGGTTGGTTGATCGAATTTGTATATTTTTTACGTTGTCAGCTTGTTTATTGACTGGTAACTTGATTGATAGGTTGGTATATTAGTAAGAGTGTTTGAGAGGTTGTAGTATGTTTGTTGAATGCTGGGCTGATTTTTAGTTTCAGCCTCTGCTGGTTGAATAATTGTTATAAATTCTTATTTAATGTTCTTTATTTTTCTGTTGCAAAGAAGCAAGACATATACTAATCTTTTTTAACGAATTATTCATGGTGCAGGCGATTGAAACAACATCTTTTGTTCAGTTTTATTTATTTTATTTCATTCTCGTTAATATGGCTGTGCTGCTTTCATCAGTCCAACTTCCAACGTATCTGTTGTTTCCATGAATATCCATTTTTTGATTCGATCGTGGCTGCCAAATGAACATCCAGGCAGCTGACAGGACGTAACTAATTTTATTGCAACTGCGCAGAGATTTCGCCTACGTAGCTCGAGATAAGTCGACTCGCGCGTTCGCTTGCCACGTGTTTCGTTGTGACCAGCCCGCTCGACACATCGCATCGACCTTGTGCCACGTCTGCAAGATGGCCGTCGCTCGCAAGAACAGCAAGTTGCTGTCGTCAACGTACTCGTCGTCGTCAGCTGTGGCTTGCGGTAGTTCAAGTTCGAATGGCTCCCGACCGAACAATTTGCCTGATTTTGATGGGGGGAGCACGGCGGCCAGTGGATGCGGGGAGGTGCTGGCCAAGTATGAAGACCTACTCAAAAGTAAGTGCCCTTGACGGTGTTAATCATTTCGTTTGGACTGCATGTTGTTGTTGGCTGTTATTATTTTCTCTTGGAATCTATTTCATTGATTTATATTCAGTCACTCAATCAATCAACCACTCACTTAATCAATCAATCAATCGGTTAGACGCTCAACTAATCAATCAGTCAATCAATCACTCAATCAATTGAATGAATGAATAAATGACAGATTCTTCCTTCCCAACTCCAATGGATGAGCCAAAGAAAGTCATCTACTGCCACTACCTGGGCACCATCCAGGTATCCATGCCTACAGGTGAATGAATGAATTGATGAGTGAATGAATGGATGAGTGAATAAATAAATGAATGAATGAATGAATGAATGAATGAATGAACGAATGAATGAGTAAATGGATGAGTAAATGGATGAGTAAATGAATGAATGAGTGAATGAGTTCATGGATAGATACACGCATATATAAATATATTTTTATCATTAAATTCAATGGCTAATATATTATTTATTAATTTATATTTTGATTTTTCTTTCTCTCTAATGATATGTCGTAATTTTATTATTTAATTTACTAATTAAATTGATACAAATGTTTTTCATTATTCATTTTATTGCTATTATCTCAAAAATGACACTTATTAAAATTAAAATGAATGCATTTTTTGTATGTATGTATGAGAAAATTGTTTGCACATAAAAGTTATGGTAGTAATCATGATGATATCAATCAAGACATTTGCATCGGTTTCACGTTTCATTCTGTAATAAAAAATTCTGAAACGTTAAAATTTCAGAGTTAG
>NW_008703728.1:0-4555 GCF_000326865.2 Helobdella robusta | reverse complement strand
CGTATTCAGGAATATCGGAAGCCGAGAGCAAGAATGAAGATCGTCCATTTGGATAGACTGGCTCCGTACCATGCGGACACCGGAACGAAAGCTGTTCGGGACGAACAGAACTAAGAAGGGGGTAATGTTATAACCGTGCTACCGAACGCACTAGATTCTAGCGTATTCTAGAATGTTCTAGTGACTGGAACGTTCTAGAGTATGCTGGAATCGGACCATCGGGAAGAATCTAGAAACGACGCTTGCGAAGAGTATATAAGCGCACGTCGCAAGATATTTGTGATTGGTGATATTCGTGATTGGTGATATTCGTGATTGGGATATTCGTGATTAGTGATATTCGTGATTAGTGATATTCGTGATTAGTGATATTCGTGATTAGTGAAATTCGTGATTTTGTGAATAGCGATTCGGTGAATTATTTAAAGCGATATTTGAATTGTTTGTTGACGTTGTCATAGCGATAGATTTTGAAAGATTTAAAAGTTAATTGTTGCGTTAGTGCGAATTTACTGGAAATATACGATTAGTTGATTTCTTCTGTAAGTAAAGTTTAATAACTAATAATAGTTGATTTCTTCTGTAAATAAAGTTTAATAGCTGTTTGGAGTATTTTATTCAATCGAAGATTTGAACCCGTCGCATCGTAAACCGGTTACGACAGCGAGTATTATAACAGTATGATATGAGAAAAGTGAGCTCGACTTTATGCAGGTAAGGAAGGAAGGGACTTGTTGCATGATGAAGCAATCGTAAGCGCGTTACACATCGTGGCAGGGTAATCCTATTATCACCAAATCATTTCATCACGTTATTTCTTTCGCTCCATTTTTTCAAATATTATTAGTTACAATATCACATCAAATATTTTTATCAAATTACAGATTTTGAACACTATCAAAGTGAAATTATTATTATTATTATTATATTATATTATTATTATAATATTATTATTATTATTTGAAATTGTCTTTTAATTATTTTTCAGAAATATTTGAACTTCATATCACAAATCCCGCAGGCAGATTGTTTGTTAAAGCCGGGGAGGAGAGGTTGTTGCATTGGAAAGCATTCAGCCCTACAGCCAGCCCTACAAACAAATATTTGTTTATAGCGAAATTTTTTCCTCAAAAGTGCTTTAAAGATTCAGTAATTGTTTTATTTGTTGCTCTTTGTTATCATTTATTTATCCAAGTTCATTGTTTAAAAAGCGCTTTATTCCATCTCGATCACCACTCTGCAAGAACAAATCTTTTTTTCAAAACTATTTAAAGAGAATTTTTATGAAAAAATATTATATGTAGATTATGTTTCTTTGATAAAAACATGAAAACTCAAATATTTTTAAAACATTTAATCTAAAAAGTATTAGAATTGTAGACATTTTTCAATTCGGTTGCCGTATTAATCACTTTAATTGAAAAAATTTAAAATGTTCCATTATGAAGATCTGAGCATTATAATTAAAAATTTAGTTAATAGTGTAATCATCCAAATTTGTTCAAAATCTGCTCAGTTTCTTCCACTTCAACCTTTCTCTTCCTTTTACCATTTTCATATTGTTCATTCGTACCTGCTGTCACGATTTTCAATCAAGCATTAACGCGTTGCAAAACACTAACGAACGTACCCGCAACCGATGTAGTACATTGGTTGTTCATTGAATGTACAAACGCGTTGAACGGGCCTGCAACCGTACATAGGCGGACCGCTGACATATTGTCTACATGCCATCATAAATCATCGTTATAAACATCATGCTAAATCGTAAAAATATTTCAAACCTATTTCAATAAACATTAATTTTTTCAGACTGTCATCCAATAATTAATTTCCATCAGTCGCCAGCAGTCTATTATTATATTTAATATTAATTTTCGCAAACAAAATACAAATAAACATTTTTAAATGTCTACTCGAGTGAGTCAACACCATTTCATCGTCATCATACTTTGAAAGGGTTCTTCTGTAGAAATAACTCGCGGAGGAGGAGAAGGCATTTATTACAAACTGGTTGGCGTTCATATAAAGAAAAATCATGTTTTCTTTTCTATACATTGCCTTCTATTGCTTTCTATTTATTTCGGTATATTCGGTATATTCATTCAATTCAACGCTTATATTTTATCATGTTTCGTAGCGTGTGCGGGCTGTTTAAAAAGATTTTCGCTACTAAGTTTGTGTTTTGAAAACGCTTAAGCAACTATGAATGGTTGTTGGTGCGTAATTTATGCATCAACGTTGTGAACGGTTTTATGCCTGTACTTACGCATTTATAAGTTTTTCAATTCTATGCTTTTATAGGCTGTTAAAAAAGTGATTGAGACCAATTTTTATTGGGGCATGATTTTGTGAAAACTGGAAGTCTGTTTGTGTGGAATAGAATGAATGATAGAGATTTGTGCCGGTAGCTGAAAACATCCAATTCAGTGATGAAGACGATTGTTGTCCTCACTTTTACTTTTAATGTCTTATCTCCACTATAAATAGTTAGGCTTGGATTTTTAAATTTCGTGGCGTGAATGCATTGTATTGTTAAATTTTTTTCTGTACGTTTTTAGTTTTTGCACACCTGATTGAACAAACAGAGATGACTTAAATATGGGTTTTCGGTGTAAAACATAATTGAAAAACTGAGTGTTTATTTTGTTGTCGTTGTGATTGCTGTCATCATGTTGTAGTTATGGTTGAGGTTGATGCTGTTGGTTTATGATGCATTTGTTGAAATGTGATATTAGTTTTTAACCAACTTGCACGGTTGATGATGATTTTTGGATGTTCTTGTTTCTAAAAGTAACTGGTGCTGTTGTTGTTTGTTGTTGTTTGTTGTTGTTGTCGCCTGTGCTATTTTATTGCTGGTACTTTTGTCGATGTTATAATAGTTTTCAGGTGATCGACAGTGATGTGGTACTTGGGATTCGAATACTACACGAGTACCAATTTTAAGTACGTGTATTTGTACTTGACACTTAAGTACTTGTACTTGAAAATTTAAAAGTACAACGTACAAAAATTTACAAATTTATAGTTTAAAATTTTAAAAAGATTTTGTTCAATTTTCCGAATCAAGCTAAGCCGAAGTTGGCTTTAAGCCGAATTTTTTTACCTAAATTTTAATGTACAATGTATGCATCTATATTTTGTGTTTATTTGTACACATGCATTTATTTTTTCACATGTGGACATGTATGTAAGTGCATATTAATCGAGGAACGTATATTTCTTATTTGTATTTGATGGTTTGTATAGCGCCTCTGATGAAGAACCTCAGAGAGGTGCCAGCTTAGCTGTGGATTGTGGAAGCAGTGGTTGTTGAAAACTGCTGAAGCAACGCTGCTCCTTGGAGCTGTACTTAATAAACTTCGGCTTAGCGTTATCCATAAACATAATTTATGTAAAATTGCTGTATCCGAAACCAAATGTTATTTTATATATCAAAAAATAATGTTAACTATTAAAACGGTGAATTTTATTAAAAAAATTAATTTCCGAAAAGTTTAGCAACATAATAAATTAAAAACTAAATTTCAAAACATCAAAAATCCACAATATGCTGCAAGCTTACGGCGCACGTTTATCAGCAAGATGTGTTGTGCGTATGCAAAAGGATTTGAATCGTGAAGAATTTCGATTGTACCGCTTGAACCATATGATTGATCCAGCCATCTTGATTATATCTTAATTACTTTTAAATTACCAGCCATTAACACCAAGCACCAAGATTGAGAAAGTTGTTTGTTTTTCAAAATGTGCTAATATGTGTGGTACATGCATATATAATTGTATATGTTTTTATACACGCAAGTTTTAACGTATCTGTTTCCATGTATATGTTTGAATAAGATTGCATTTACGGAAATCAATTAAGGGGTACTGATTCAATTTTTTTTAAATTAAAATTAACTTGTGGATAGGGATGTGATACAGCAAGATTATATGCTGGGTTGGGTACGAAACAAGTTAGGCGAGCTAATGAAGCCATAATCACAAGTTATAAAACGCAACCCATCCACAATTGCGGCTTCGTCTAGAAATCAGGGCGGATTTGTGTTTGTAAATCTGAGTAGTTCGTCTGGGTTTTAAAAAGTTCAACTCCAGGACAGCTCTAGTAACAATATCTGATTGAATTTTTATTGATTTGAAAAATGTTTTCGATTCAATCGGTCGTTTAGTGTTTTTTTTGTTCTATTGCATTTGGGATAAAAATACTTGCAGTTGAAATTTGTACTTATACCTAGGACTTAAGTACTTGGACTAAACTTTTACATGAAAAAAAATACAGGTTATAGATAATAATTATTTTCCTTTTCCAATCTTGATGTTGTTTATTTTGTTGAGACGACGTCTGAGGCAAGTTGCATTGATGTAGGAAGGCGGTCGAGTAAAACCGTTGTGATGGGTGCAATGATGAATTACTTAGTGGACGAGTAAGCAAATGTGTGCAGATGATGCAAACATTAAATTCAGATGAATAATGCTGATGGCATTGACGATATTGATAACGTAGATGATAATGTTGATAATGAGGTTGATGCTGTGAATGATGTTGTTGATG
>NW_008703727.1:89524-91778 GCF_000326865.2 Helobdella robusta | reverse complement strand
AACTTCGATGCCTTGGGAAGATCGTTTATAAAGATCACAAACAGTAGTGGACCCAATATGCTTCCCTGAGGAACTCCAAAGTTATTTGTTAGTATCGTCGAATTTTTGTTCTGCCATCTAACAAACTGTTTCCTATCGGTCAAGTAGTTACTAAGCCATCTTATGGGTGTTCCACGGATTCCATAATAATTTAACTTTTCCATCAAAATGCTGTGGTCGATGCAGTCAAAGGCTTTTGACAGATAGATGCAAGTTCCAACGACAAAGTTTTTATTTTCTGCAGCTACTCCAATTTTACGGATCAACCCCACGATTGCCAACTCTGTTGAGTGTTTATCACGGAAGCCAAATTGAGAGTCTGAAATTATGTTATACTTTTGAAGAAAATTGACAATTCTTTTGTACATCAATTTTTCCATAATTTTTGAAAAGGCCGGTAGTAACGCTACAGGTCGATAGTTGGTTATATCGGTATTACCTGTCTGCTTTGTGCTATTGAAATTAATTTTGCCACTTTGAAACATTGAGGAAATATGCCTGTCGCAAATGAAAAATTTACCAGATAACTCAAAATTTGAGCTGCTGATTTGATTGTGGAAATAACAATTTTTGAAGGAATGTCATCAACACCACTTGAATATTTGGGTCGTAAACTTTTTGCCGTCTCGACAACTTCTTCAAATGAGGTATACATACATACATACATACATACATACATACATACATACATACATCCATACATACATACATACATACATACATACATACATACATACATACATACATACATACATACGAAACGAAACGAAACGAAACGAAATTATTTATCTGCTTCTCAAAATTGAAAATTAAAAGAAAGCAGGATGACCATAATAGAATTTATATAAAATTCATCTAGTATGGCCACCTAAACAGAAATGTTACATGTTCACACAAATTTTCAGCAAATAATAAAAATTTTCCATAAATGATCTATGAGAGGCATGTTAGATGTTAGTTGTTAGTAAATTTACAAACTCAACTATGTTAGCAAAACAGGTGTTAGTTGGTAGTACGATGGTTCATGGTTTATGTATAACAATGTTTGGTATCTATCCAGAAAAACACGGGATAGACATTACATAGTTATCTATATATTTAAGCAATATATAGAACGACATTATTCTAAAAGTTAAAGAGAAATGTGATGTAATATATGTATGTAATGTAATACATACATACACACATACGAAACGAAAAGAATATTTTATTTGCTTCCCAAAATAACAATCAAGAAGGCAGGATGACTATGATCGAGCTCCTGATGAGTTCATCTTGCACAGCCACTCTGTCACAAATAAAACAACAAATGGTAAGAATATTCAGGAAAATGTAACATCATATAACTAAATTATTTTGACTAAATCAACAGAACTTAATTCTTAAATTTCAAATAAAATTTTTCCGTTTCTGCCTAAATTTAACATCAGACATTGAGTCAATTTTAAAATTGTTCTTTAAATGCAAATTCCAAATTCTTGGTCCTTTGCAATATACGTGGAAGAAGAGAATGTTTGTTTTTGATGAATTTGATCTAATGTAATTTTGTCTCTTGTTGTTGCTGCAAGTGTAGTAATGATTGAATACTGTTGATAACTTGTTTGTCAGCTGTTTGTAGACAAAATTAGCCGTGAAGTAGGCATTCACCTGATCAAAATTCCAATTTTTCGTTGACAAAAATAATGGCAACGTGTGCGATTGTTTTGTTGATGATGTAACTAGCCGTACTGCCCTCTTCATTATTAATCGGATTGGATCGGTGATCGTGCGATAGGTACCAGCCCAAACTGCAGTAAGAGATGTACGCTACGCATATGGCGTTATAGAGCATATTTAACGTTCTTCTTGGAACGTAAAATCGAACTTTGTTGATAACGCCAAGTGCTTTCGCCATTTTTCCTGATACGTAATTTACGTGGTGTCGAAAACTTAATTTTTGGTCAAGGTGGACACCTAGAAATTTAACTGATTTGCTTTCGCTTATTTCTAGTCCATTAATTGTAATCTTATACGGTTCTTTGTAGTTCAGATACTGAACCGGCCCAAAAATAATCATTTGAGATTTTTTGTTGTTCAACGTTAATTTGTTGTTTTGAAACCATTTGACCACTTCTTTAATGGCAATATTGGTTTTATTTAAAAGTTCATGAATATTTTCACCTTTACTAAAAATATTAGTGTCATCGGCATAACAAACAAAGTCAAAAAACTTCGT
>NW_008703727.1:82106-87106 GCF_000326865.2 Helobdella robusta | reverse complement strand
ATATTGTTTATCCAGTTATATATTTAAATAATATTACTATTGAAAGGGTTGAGTCATTTAAATTTTTGGGAGTTATTTTGTCTTCTAACTTATCTTGGTTGAATCATATCAAACATATCTCCTGTAAACTGTCTAAAAACTTGGGTCTTATTTATCGATTGAGGTTTAAATTTCCTAGATTTATTTTAACAACTTTATATAGCTCTCTTATTCTTCCTTATTTGACTTATTGTGTTTCTGTTTGGGGTGGTACATCTAAATCAAACCTTCATATTTTAACTCTAGCTCAAACTTTTTTTCTTCGCATTCTGTTTAAATTAAAGAGATTTGACCATGTAAGTTCATACTATAAAACAGCAAATATCCTTACCATAAACCAACTGCACATTATTTATCTATTACTATCTTTTTTTAAAATATATAAATTAAATTATTGTCAATCTCTTAAAGATCAGATTAATTTATTTAAAAATACTAGGCAAAATTGTTTACGTTCTAATTCTGAATTTTACTGTTTGAAACCTAGAACAAATTTTTTTCTCAACTCCGTCTTATATATCTCTATGCGTCTTTTGCTTTGGAATTCATTACCGATGACTACTAAAAATTCTTCTTCCCTTGCTCTATTTAGAAAATCTATCTATTTGCTCATTCAGTCAAATTATTTCAACCATGTCCTCTGTTAATGCGATTGTTTTCCGTTATGTACTTTATATTTATTCAATTTTAAGAAGGTTTATTAATACTTAAATAATTTAATTAATCTTATTTTTTCTTATTTACAGAACTATCATTATTTCATTGTGAAATATGAACATTTCTTTTCAATTTATAATTTTTGGTGTAAATTTTATGGTGGCCCAACAAGTCATATCTTTGGGTCTCCTAGCTTTTTGCTGAATAAACTCATTATTGAATTGAATTGAATTGAATATATACATACATATAAACATACAAATCAATAACTGCAATTCAATTGAAAATCGAGCTGCAAAACTCGCCTCGAAAATTCAAATGCTTGATCTTGTGACTCCAATCATAAACGAGCTACACCGGCTAAAAATTGAGAAGAGGATAGATTTCAGAGTTGTGGTGTTAATGTTTCTTTCATCGCGTGGCTCGGCACCTCAGTATTTGACATGCAAGTTCATCAAAAATATATCTGTGTCGGTTTCACTCTTAAGGTCAGATGATATGGACCGCCGCCTGGCTGTGCCAGCAACGAATTTACAGACCGGATCACTAAGTATTGCTGTTGTTGGACCTGTGGTTTGCAACAGCCCAACGGCTCACTAAAGGAGACAAGATCTTTCTTTGATTTTGTTCAAAAAGGATCTGAAAACTCACATATTTTTGCGGAACTAACAATGTTTCTGTTCATTTATTTCTTAGGGAGCACTGTTGAGATTTTTTCGTAATTGGCTTGTGAATATTGACTTGTAGCAATAATAATACATACATACACACACACATATACATACATACATACACAATACATACACATACGTACACACACACACGCACACAAACATACTTACATACATACATACATACATACATACATACATACATACATACATACATACATACATACATACATACATACATACATACATACATACATACACACATACATACATACATACATACATACATACATACATACACACGCATCTTTTGTTTAGTCTAGGCTGGAGACATTTACGCTGATAATTATTGACAATCCACTTTTTGAGTTGCATTAGTTGTATGTGCTTGCGATAGTAACATAGTAGTAGTAGTAGTTGCAGTAGTAGTAGTTGTTGTAGTAGTAGTAGTAGCAGTAGTAGTAGTTGTTGTAGTAGTAGTAGTAGTAGCAGTAGTAGTAGTTGTTGTAGTTGTTGTTGTAGTATTTGTTGTAGTAGCAGTAGTAGTGGTAGTAATTTTGTGCTAGTATTTTTATCGCATTAATTCGTCAATTATATGCAGTAGATCAGTAATTTGGGATTTTTATTATTTATAGATAAGAATTTCAAAATCTTAATTATTTATTTACTATTTATTAACTCAGTTATTTATAATTCATAATTCAGTATTATACAATACATAATTCAGTCAGTATTATATAATTCATAATTCAGTATTTTATAATTCATAATTCAGTATTTTACAATTCCTAATTCGGTATTATACAGTTCATAATTCAGTATTTTACAATTCATAATTCAGTATTTTATAATTCATTATTCAGTATTTTGGCCATCCATACATTTTACAATATTTACCGTTTATATATAATTTAATAATTCGCTATTTCCACTGCTCCTAAATTACTCGAATGGTTGATATTTAATTATTTTAATTATTTATAATAATTACTACTTATATATTATCATAATTACAAACAACTTGTAGTACTTTGCCGAGGTAGTAGTAGTAGCAGTAGAAGTAGTAGTAGTAGTAGTAGTAGTAGTTGTTGTTGTTGTTGTAATAGTAGTTTTAGTAGTAGTAGTAGTAGTAGTAGTAGTAGTAGTTGTTGTTGTTGTTGTTGTTGTTGTTGTAATAGTAGTTTTAGTAGTAGTAGTAGTAGTAGTAGTAGTAGTAGTAGTAGTAGTGGTAGTAGTAGTTGTAGTAGTAGTTGTAGTAGTAGTTGTAGTAGTGGTAGTAATATTTTGGAATTAAAGGAGTTTAAATGTTTTTTTCAAATACCAACCAAGAAACTTATACAATACTGTACAATCATCATCATCATCATCATCACGATCATTACCATCGCTACAATCATTACCATCGTCACGATCGTAATGATCGTCATCATAATTATTACCACCATCACAATCATTACCATCATCCTAATCATTATCATCAGCGTTTCCGCCCCAACATTTAAAATTCAAAAAAAGACTACTCACTTGAAAATTGATGTACAGATTGAATAAATTAATGAATGAACGAATGATTTGATTCGTTTTTTAGTGGCTATTATGATCCAACCAACCCACCAATTCGGCCCAAATTAACCAGCCCACCAACCAATCACAACCGGCCAACCAACCAACCGGCCCCAAACCAACCAATCAGTTTATAGCTTATTATTACCCTCTTAACTTGTTAATAACAATGAGTTATTTTTCAAGTGTATCACAAAATTATTTTTCTTCTTCTTCTTATTATTATTATTGTTATTGTTATTGTTATTATTATTATTATTATTATTAATCTTTTAACATTTATTATTGAGCAATAGTTAAATTAAGAATGTTTTACTTGTATAGTGTTGTTATAAAAATTATTTGCTTGTTTTTTGTTGTTGTTGTTGATGCAGATTTTGTTGTTGTTGCTGATGTTGTTGACGATGTTTTAGTTGATTTTGATGTTGTTGTTGATGTTGTTGCAATTTTACACTCCTTTTTCCAGGTTTATTTTGTCTTTCAATCAACTATTCATTGTTATCATGACCACCAGCACCACCACCATCATCATCATCATCGTTAACCAACAATCATAATCATAACTATCGTTGTCCTTTCTGTCACATAGCCGATGTTGTCATCATCATCATCTTAACCATCATCATCATCATCATCACCATCATCATCATCTTGACCATCATCATCATCATCATCATCATCATCATCATCCTCACATCATCATCATCATCATCATCCTCACATCATCATCATCATCACATCATCATCATCATCACCGGTGCTCCTCTTTTCAAACTACTACTACAACTACAACTTGTATTGCTTATATTGCAAGTCAAACTGAAGTATTTGACAATAATAATATTATATATATATATATATATAATATATAATATACTATATATATGTATATATACACTATATATATAAATATATATGTATAAATTAATTATTATAAATATAATTGTTATAATTACATATATATTTTATAATATTTATATTATAGATACAATAGATACTAATCAACAAACATCAGTATATGTGTAGATATCAATCTCTATACAATTGATACAAGTATATCATATGTTTATGTATAAATTAGAATTTATATATATGAATATCACATATACATACGTATAGCAATGTTTGTATGTATGTATGTATGTATGTATATGTATATATACAACTTTGTATGTTTGTATAATGTATACGTGTGTATATACAACTGTATACAAATGTTTGAGTTTGTATGGCCAGCACCAATTGAACGGTAATAAATCTTCTGGTTTTATTTTTGCTTCGCTCCTTTTATATACTTGCGAGCTATGCTGTGTGCGTTTGTGCGTGTGTGTGTGTGCGTGTGTGCGTGTGTGTGTGTGCGTGTGTGTGTGTGTTTATGTATGTGTATGTTTGTATGTATTTGTGTGCATATGTGTATATATGCGTCTGTGTGTGTGTGTATTTGTGAGAATGTGTGCACTTGTGTATGTTTATGTTTGTGTAGGTATATATGTGTGTATATGTGTTTTTATGCGTCTGTTTGTTTGCCTGCGGTTTTTGTTTAAATTATTGTGTGATTGTGTATTATTGTGTGCATTCATTGTTTTGATGAATAAACGAATTGTGAATTGTGAATGTGTGTGTGTGTGTGTTTGTGTGTGGTGTTTGTGTGTGTATAATAAAATGTGTGTATTTAACTATTTATGTATATGTAGATTCCTTTATATCTATCGCTACTCTGCGCATTAAGTGTTGTGTATATGTTTGTTCTGGCTTCTAAGTTGGTTTATCTGATTGTTTGTATGTTTGTTTGTATTTATGTTTTTTTGTTTGTTGGTTAGTTAGTTGTCAGATTTGATGGTTGGTTGGTTGATGAATATATATAGTTTATCTAGTTGATTGCATATACATAGATCCATACATACATACAAACATACATCCATACATACACACTAAACATATCAACACCAACAGGACACCAAAATCACCAACAAAACACCCAAATCACCAAGAACACCCCAAAAACAACAAAAAACATACTCGTGAGTAGCCATAGCTTCGTGTAGACCGTACATATTATGAAGATTGTAG
>NW_008703727.1:0-499 GCF_000326865.2 Helobdella robusta | reverse complement strand
ATTCATACATACATACATACATACATACATACATACATACATACATACATACATACATACATACATACATACATACATACATACATACATACATACATACATACATACATACATACATACATACATACATACATACATACATACATACATACATACATACATACATACATACATACATACATACATACATACATACATACATACATACATACATACATACATACATACATATATACATACATTTATATATATTGACCTCTTTGACATTATCTGACCCGTCCTACCATCTAAAAATATCAGCCAATCAAATTTCTAGGTCATTCATTGATGGCCACGCCTTTATCGATCCATTGGCGGACACACGTTTTTGGTGGTGATAGTAATGATGTCGTCATCGTTGTTGTTGTTGTTGGTGGTGGGTGTTGATGATGATGATGATTATGATGATGATGATGATTATTGGGTTGATGGTGATTGTGGTGATTTTTGTAAAATAAAA
>NW_008703726.1:2551-4571 GCF_000326865.2 Helobdella robusta | reverse complement strand
TTCGAAAAATAAGTTTATTTTGAATTTTAATAAACTAAACGTTCACCAAAAAACTTTAGTGAGAAAAATCGAAAAAACGAACTACAAACATATTAACGCCAAACATTCGGTAGAATTTATAGAATATTGTAAATATATATATATATATATATATATATATGCCTAGATATATGCCTGATATATGATATATATATATATATATGCCTAGATATATGCCTGATATATGATATATATATATATATATATATATATATATATATCCGTTGGGACCGCTGTTCGCAGAATTCTACATGGCCGATCTCGAATCAAGGATATTTGCTGACCCTACCAACAGACCCCCAATATATGCACGCTATGTCGATGACATTTTCATCATTTGCGAAAAGGTCACCGATGTTTAAAACTTACAGAATATATTTCAGAACAACTCCCATCTCAAATTCACCATCAAATTTAGTACCGAAAAACAATTGGCCTTTCTCGATTGCTTAACTGAAGAAAAAGAAGAACAGCTAACTTCGAGGGTTTATGTTAAACCGACTAATTCTGGTCAGGTCTTAAATAATCATTCGGATTGCCCTGACCGCTATAAAAACAACGTCATCTATAACTTCATTCATCGGGCATACAAAATCTCTTCCGATATCAATATTTTCAATACAGAACTGATTCGCATAAAACAGTTTCTCATCAACAACAACTATTCCAACCAATTAATAGATAATACCATAAAACATTATATCAGCAAAACAAATAATCCTACAACTCCAACCTCTACAAAAACAATTATACCTCTATATGATCTCAATCAAATGCGTGACAACTACAAAGTTGATGAATCAATGCTCAAACGTATCATCAAATCCAATGTATCCGTTCCCGACGAAAGCTACCAACTGAAGTTCATAATTTATTACAACACCAACCGAACATCCAGCTTTATCGTTNAAAATAACAACACACGTCCCTCCAACAAACTAGAGAGAACCAATCTCGTATACCGATTTTCTTGTCCCGTGCCACACTGTGTTGTGGAGAGTTATATCGGCCATACGAGAACTACTCTTTACTCTTTCTAGAAGACTCACCATGCATACACAGAATGGTGCCATTAAGGACCATGTGGAACAGGTACATCATCAACCGCTTACGAGAACATATTGGATCCCAACACAACGATCCTTGATTATGAACCTGATCCAGTTCGCCTCAAAATTAAAGAAGCCCTTCATATCAACAAGCATAAACCCTCACTCAATAAACAATATAACAGCTTTGATCACACTTTGCAATTATTTTCTCAATACCACGATCTCACACCTACTGTTGCCGTTGGGGTTAATCCACAGGATCTGCGTGTACCACAACGATATGAATATCATTCTACGTTGAATACATTTCAACCCATTAACACGCAGTTTGTGACCCAGCGTCATCCGACAACTGTCATTGCGTCGTTGGATGTATTATGTGATACTTAATATTTGATCTATACATCGATATGTATCTTGCATGTACATATATGTATTTATATTTAACTATGTATACGTAGGTTTGATGTGGAAACTCGTATCACACATATTCAACCGCAATAGTTGTATTCACAACGCATACACAGCAATATTATATATCTTGCGCACATGTCATTCGTAATTAGTTTTCACCAACGTTTTTTCAACCATGTTAAAACTTTTATAAAATTTCTATATTTTAATTATTTTACTAAACATTTTATTTAAATTACATTATTTTATTTATATAATCTACATAAACTTTAGTTATTATATTTACAACAAGGTTAATTTATTTCACAATTTAATACATATTTTATTTTCTATATTTTCACATTTTACATTAGACATTTATTTTAATTAAATTATATGTTTAAACAATATTTAGGCTCTGAAGATGGCATTACGCCGAAACAGCGCCGTTAGCTTTATTCCAGTTTTAGATAAATATGAACTCAAACAATACCGCCTCGTTGAATGTCTTATAAAGAAGTTAATTAATGCAAAAT
>NW_008703726.1:0-1733 GCF_000326865.2 Helobdella robusta | reverse complement strand
GGGCTATACATTTATTTATAGTTTATACTCCATTATACGTTCATTTTAAAACAACAATCTCCATCATTTCATTTCATTGGAAGCACAACTTTTAGTTTCATTTTTTATAATCGCACACGTCAGGCATTCCCCATCACCATGTTTTATTAAATATGGACAACCGAACCATTTTGCAATTTAAATAAATATATTTAAAAAAGTGAACTTTACTGGGAGACGATGGAGATGATCTCAAATAAGCGTCGCTATATGACATCAGGAAAAAAAACTACTGAATATGCTGAGATATTATGTTAATGCATAAAGTAAATCAGTTCAAAAAACAAAATGAATGAAATTTTTAATAAATATTTAATAATAACCTATAAAAAATGAAAAAAGTGTAAAATTTGATAAATATAATGAATGAATTGTTCATGGAAATCAAATCAATTTGCTATTTAAATAAATGTATTAAATTGATATTAAAATTAAAGAATGAGACCAGAACCTAAAGCGCACTGTAAATGTGCGTGGGTGCGTTCGAAGGTCATTATAGGTATTCTAACCTTCAACTCAACTGCAATGGCATTCGAAATTAACAGAAGGACGTTGAACAATAACTCACAATTCATGACATTCAGAGAGCAGAATCTCAAAAAACTCTCAGCTCGTGCTAAAGACCCGAATTAAAATAATATACAATCTACAGTGAAGATCGAAAAAATGAACGAAGCCGTTGCCTGCATTATTTCATTCGTCATCAAACTTCCACAATGATAAAATAGGCAATGTGTTTGGTTACGAAATCGTTGGTGGGAATGACACTATTTTAACAGTAGTTATTTAACTGGGTGATGGTGAATTAGCCAGTATAAACATTATGTTCGATTCGTATGAAATAAATTTTACCAAATATTATATGCACATAAAACTAAATAATTAAATTGGTATATGTTGCTATCATAGGCGGCGACTTGTATGGGCTTTCGGGCTCGAGCCCCCCCAATATTTAACCCTTCGGGCTCAAGCCTATCTTGAGCCCCCCCAATATTTGAAAATAAATATTTTGAATTTATATTCAGTTATTATATTTATATTCAATTTTTATTTTCTTATAACTATATTGGCTGGATATTAGCTTATTTATGTATAATTAATCATCAAAAACGTCTGAGAAACCTGATCTAATTTCAACTATGTTTGCATAGTAAAAAATATTTGTTACATGTCAATTACAATTAACGTTTTGAGAAATGCAGATTTATTTTAAAAATAATAATGATCTAATATTCATTATTTTTGATCATTTCCTTTTCAAAAATTGAACACATTTTGTAGTTCAGTAAGTAGATTTAAAAGACACAACTAAATAAGCTAACCCACTTTTCTACGCTATATAAATATTTTTCTATGATTCTAAACAAATATTATTTGAAAAATCATTGCATTTATGTGCTTTAAATATTCATTAAGATTTACAAATTTAGTTAAAATAGAAATTAGGATTTATTAAAAACTGACATTTTTTAAAAATCAGAATTAATGTTTACATTGTTTCCATTGGTTTTGATTATCGTTATTTTAAAGCTAGGATTGAAAAAAGTCACGATCTGAAGCACAAAAAAAGTTTGGAAAAACATAAATTGAACAAGATCTTGAAACAATTAACTATCTTTGTTTAAACCGCCACCGTTGCTTTGGATACCTAATAAATAATTATATAATTTGAATAATATGAATAATTTATGACT
>NW_008703725.1:2942-4607 GCF_000326865.2 Helobdella robusta | reverse complement strand
ACTGAGAGAATTATTTTTGATGCTATTTTTTTGCTAAGACTGATGATGCTTCTTTTCTTATTTTCATTTTACCATAAACGACTTTGATTTGCTATATAATAGCGTTATGTATTATTTCAGTTTTGCATTATTTCTTAAAACAATTATAAAAAAACAATCATTTATTTGTTTATTCATCTATAACTCAGTGCTTCTTCTATAATATCATCATGATTTTTATATTAAAACGTGTATCTTCCATATGAATTTGTCAAAATTTTGCTATTGTTCAGCCGGCCGCAACAGGTTCAAATTAAAATCTATATATACCGATTTTGTCAAACTTGATCGTAATAAAAATATTTATCATGAGGGCCCGGAGGCTCTACCACCGACCACACCACTGATGTCACAACTGCTACTGCAATTAACGTCATAGGCGGCATCGTAGCCTAATGCTCATAAACCACGTCCTTCTACTTTTCGCTAACATGCCTAGGTGACAAAATACACAGTACATAGTGAGATAACAAAAAAATATTTGATGCAATTTTATAATTATTTTGATTAAACAGTGTTTAAGAATCATTTTTAAATTTTGAAAATTGACAGAAAATGCATATTTAAATGTAATTGTGTTAAGCATGTGGGATTGTGGCATTACTAAACAAAATTCTTAGCGAGGATTGTTTGTTGCGAATGTTTAAGGTATTTTTAACGATAATAATAATAATATTATTATTAATAAATTTCATAATAATTATTATTATTATTGTTGTTGTTGTTGTTGTCGTCATTGTTGTTGTTGTTGCTATTTTCAAAGTCAAATTTTTTCTATTTCGCTATCTGGAAACTTACTATGAGTCTGGTTGTTGGCGCGAAAACAACAACGCAACTTTGTTTTGAATTCGAAATAATTAATGAAATAATTTTATAAAATAATTAATTTTTGTTAATTATAACAAATTGACGTCCTAACTACATTTGTTAATTTTTGATATATTTCTAATCATTCTGAGAAAGTTTATTATTTTATTTAAAAAAATTCGAAATATTTTTTGGCGTTTTCCAAGTGTTGACCGGGTTAATAATCATACAGAAGAAGGTCTGTATTTTATTTTGCAATCATTCTACAATACAAATTTCTTATCAATGATTCTCACTTTATATAAAATAAAAGACATTTGAAAAATATTTAATTTTTCCAATAAAATAAAATGAATTGAATTTCCTTTAAAAAAATTAATAAAATTATCCTTTCAAATAATAATATTCATCCTTGACCTTTTAACTATTTTGTTTCTCTAGTATTTTAAAGTCACATAAAGAGAACAATAACAATAATACCTATAATAATGATGACGACTACAAAGCTTGAAATGATGATGATGATGATGATGACGATGATGATGACGACGACAACAAGATCATTATCAATACTATCCTCAACATCGACCTATGACGGAAAGTCGTTTCAGGAAACAATGTACGACCAGACAACAACCGGAGTGTTTCTAACTGATATAAACACAAACAGCCGAAACAACAAAATGAAGTTTGAACAACTTGATGAAACTATCACACCCGCCAAAGGCTCAGAATATAATTTTTCCACCATAGATACAAAAAATTTCACTACCCCATCTACCATAGATACAACGTTAACCGAAGATGCTGAAAATTTAA
>NW_008703725.1:0-2892 GCF_000326865.2 Helobdella robusta | reverse complement strand
AAAATAATAGAAACAATCATTATGGCTACTATGGGTCCGTTAAAATTGACATGCCAATTTTTGAAAGTGCAGGAACATCCACTTCTACAATTGCTACCACTGCTACTACAACTGCTGCTAGTAGATCTACAAGTCTGATTAAATCCAGCACGAAAAGTTAGTCAACAAAGTGATATTGAATAGGCAGAATGGATGAATGATCTAAAGTACTAATTAATAATAATTGCTGGTAAAATATTCTTTTATTGACTTCTTGAAAACAAAAACCAAGATTGTTAAAATAACTACATTGTCAAAAATCATTGTCAAAAAGTATCTATATACTTCTATAAAGAAACCATACATAAGACACATACATACATTCAAAAATATTATGTCGTAAACACCGCAGATACCACAGATAACCTGGATACAAATTCTGAAGCAAGCATAGATACTATACCTGCGACCATCACATGGCGACACCCATTTTGCAGGGATCACATCAGCCAAAATGTTGATGGTAAGTCTGGCGAAACTACCTTGATCAACCCCTCAGATGGTGGGGAGTTTCTCAATCGAACCCGAAAAATGGATTCTGAATTGAAAGGAGTGAACGATGCGGAGTTCAAAGTTGATTTTGATGTAAGAAATAAATAAATGATGGCTGGATAAATGAATGGATGGATGGATATATATGGATGAATGAATGGATAATAGAAAAAAAGATGGATAGATGAATCAATGTATGGATGGGTGAATGAATGAATGAATGAATGAATGGATGATTAAATAAACGAGTGAAGAAACAATGACTGAATGATTAAATAGATGTGTGAATTTATGAATGACTGAGAAATAAATGAACGAATTGATGAACTGACGAATGAATGAATGGATTGATAGATAGATTGAAAAAATAATTAATAAATAAAATATTATTAATCAATTCTAATCATAATACGTTTTATTACGTTAATTTATATTAAAAATCTTCACAGAATTATTTTCCTCTTATCTTTTCAGGTTAAACTAAAAGCTACAGGCGTGAAACTATTAAAGGAGCAAGATGACAAGTTGAGAATAAATTTCAAGGTTGATGACGACTGTGGATAACTTCAGAATGAAATAATTTACAAATAATTAAATAAATAAACAAATAACAATTAAACAATTAATCCATTTTAATTAATTAATTAAGTGTAAAACGTTCATTTAATTAAATTTAATCAAGCTTTTCAAATGACGTTTTCAGATAAAGGTAAACAGTACCGATGCCGATATGCTACACGAAGAAGGAAAATAATAATAATAATACAAATAATTATAATAATATTAATAATAATAATAAATACTTTAACAACAGAATAAGAATAACTAATAATACAAATACTGATAAGAATTTCTAGCTCTGTTGTGTTTCATGGTTAAAAGTTCTTTCACATTCATCCATGACACCACTGGAAATTTTGCCTAAGGGAGAGTGTAGTTTACTTTTTTTATAACAGTACAAATGCTCCAACTAACCTCAGAGGAAACACATTACTCCTATTTTTCAGAATTCCGTAATTCTTCCTAATGGTACATTTTTTCAACCTCGTCTACCGTCCGCTGTTTGGAGATTTTTGGATGTATAGCTAGTTATATGTGGTCCTCCTTAGTTGCATAGTGGATGGATATGGTTGGATAATTTGAATATAGTTCGATATAGTATCATCTGGTTGGATTATATGGATACAGTTTGATACAGTTGGATACAGATGGATACAGTTGGATATAGTTGGATACAGATGGATGCAGATGGATACATTTGGATATATTTGGATAAAGTTTGATACAGTTGGATATATTTAGATACAGTATGATACAGTTGGATATATTTAGATACAGTATGATACAGTTGGATATAGTTGGTTTAGTTACATTATTTAACCAATTGTTTTTTTATGGATGCTAATAATTGTTATTGTTGTTGCATTTAAATAATTGCAATCGTTATCATTCTTATTAATGTTTTTTTTTTCATTATTATACAGTTGTTTATTAGTTGAAAAGTAACCTCCTTCTTAAAACTTGTTGCTGGCACAATAAATAAATGCTACACCAAGTAAACTTTTTCCATATATTTTTTGGTAAAATCAAAAAAAAAGAATAAACCCACTTGAAGTTCAAGAGTGTGGGTATCCGAGTATCAATCAATTAAATTTCGTCTACAAAGTATCGGTCGCCATCAGGATCGGTATCCTATACAAAAGCCAATACCGAAAAAGTATCGCTGGTACAATGTCGGTTGTAGACTTCGATATTAACCGCTCTGGTAGTTGTTATAGTAGTAGTAGTTCCAGCAGCAGCAGCAGTAGTAGTAGTAGTAGTAGTAGTAGTAGTAGTAGTAGTAGCAGTACTAGTAGAGGTAGTTGTGAATGTAGTAGTGGTGGTAGAAGCAGTGGCCACAGCAGAAGTATTAGTAGTAGCAGCTTCAGTAGAAGTAGTAGTAAGTTATTGTGACAGTGGTAGAAGAATAAAAGTAGTAGTAGTAGCAGTAGTAGTAGTAGTAGCAGCAGTAGTGGTAGCAGTAGTAGTAGTAGTAGTGGTAGTGGCGGTGGTGGTTGTAGTAGCGGTGGTAGTTGCGTTGAAATTACAGATAGCTTTGATGAGGATGACAAAATTGATTGCAATGATGAGGGGGATGATGATAAATCATCATTCGGAGGCAATTTCATGGAATGATGAATGGATGGGTGGACGGATGAATGAAGGAATAAAGAAATGAATGAATGAATGAATGAATGAATAAAAGAATAAAAAACTGAAAATTGAAATAGCGATTGAATGAATGAATGATTAAATGAACGAATGAATGAACGAACGAATGAATGAATGGATAAACAAGTGGATGAAAGGATTAAGGAATGA
>NW_008703724.1:0-3565 GCF_000326865.2 Helobdella robusta | reverse complement strand
GTTGTTGTTCAAAAATTGATTGACAGAAATTTAAAAAAAAATCATTTCTCGAAGCCTTGCAAGCAAAATTGAAATCCGGATAATTTCTAGAAGGAACAAACACAGACGGTGCACTTTGGCTGACTTAACTGATGGCTGGCTTTCCATATTTTTAATTTTCAGATTTGCATCTTTATGTGTGCCATTCATTCATTCATTTATCCATTTATTTATCTATTCATTTATCCATTTATTCATCCATCTATCCATCCATCCATCCATCAATTCTCGGGTGAATGAGTGAATGAGTGTGATGTTTGTTTTGTGTTATTAAGTATGTATGCTTCCGGAATATGCTTTTTTTGTGTGCATTGTGCGTGTGTTTGTGTGCTTCTGTTTGTCTGCGTGTGTATGGCAGTGTGTGTGTGTGTGTGTGTGTGTGTGTGTGGTGTGTGTGTGTGTGTGTGTGTGTGTGTTCAATTGTGTATGTGAATAGATAGAGGCAGGATAAAAGAGAGAGAAAGAGAGAAAAAGAGGAGAAAGAGAGAGAAAGAGAGAGAAAGAGAGAGAGAGAGAGACGTCAAAAATTTTGATTGAAACAAAAGAACAAAGGAAAGACAAACGAGTGAGAAAATTAAGAAAAAAGAAAAACATGAGAGACAAATAAAGAAATAAGAAAGAAAGAAAAAGAAAAAGGGAAAGAGAGGGAGAGAAAGAGAGGGAGAAAGAAAGGGTGAGAGAGAGGAGTTGTTGTTCAATGGAACGTATAAAAGCGGATAATAAATTTTTATGATTTGCATTGTTGAGAGTTTATAGATGCAGTCATATTGCTTTTGTTGCCGCTGTGACGATGATCACCATGAATGATGATGACGATTATGATGACGACGATGATGATGACGACAACGACGACGATGATGATGGATTTAATGATGATGAAGATGACGACCATGATGATGATAATGATCATTAGTAAAAAGAGGAAGAAGATGATGACGACGACGATGCTTGTTTTCCTGTTGTTGTATTTTTTTAGTTTCACTTTCGCCATTTAGAACCCAGAAACTCAACATTAAATTAATTCAGTTAATTAATTTTATTTAATTTAATTAATATTAAAAATATTTAAAAACATTAAAATACCAAAAAAATAAATGCAAAGCAGAGCCAATTAATTCAATTAACCCCCCATTAATATTTTTCCAACCGACAAGCGAGTACCTCAGTTCGTCTCAGTGTAAACTTACACTCTGTGTGTATTTTTTAGTTTTATGTGCAGTTTTTTGCACTGTTGAATATTTTATTTGCGGTTATTCTTCCATACTTTTTTGTCTTTCGGTACATTTATGTGTGTATTCATTTACACGTGTGTGTTTGTGAAAGAAAATACACTATCATTATCGTCGTAATTATTTGTATGTATGTGTGTGTACGTATGTGTATGTGTGTGTGTGTATGTGTTTGTGTGTTTTTGTGTGTATGTGTTTGTGAGTGTGTACACAAGTAAACACACATTAGAAAAAAAATGTATTGGAATCAAACCTTACAACGAGTCTTTCATAACATGAAATTTGATAAGGTAACTTGATAGCTAAAGCAATTATACATAAATAAGTAGTGCATACATACACAAACAAATACATATATATACACATACATACATAGGCATACACATCCAAACAAACATAGATACAAACAAATATACATACATTAGCGTAAATACAAATTACTGGATTATGATTGTCTGGTCATATTTACTGATGTTTGTTTTACTGTATGCAACAGTTAAGCTGTTGTATTTTACATGGGTATGTATGTATTTGTGTGTGTGTGTATGTGTATGTGTGTGTGTATGTGTGTATATTTGTGTATGTGAGCAGACTGGCTGACAACTGATTGTCAGAAACATCATGACGTGCCAAAAAATTAATGTTGCTGGTTTTGGTTGCTGTGTTTGTTTGTCTGTTTGTTTGGCGTGTTTGTTTGTTTGTGTTCGTTTGTTTGTTTGTGTTGTTATTATTGTTACTATTTCATCATCATCATCATTTCGCCATCATTATCGGCACCATTTATCAGACGTCATATTTTTACCAATTTTTATTTTACGTCGCGTCAACGTTATGCACGTATGTGTGCGTGTGCTTGAATGAATTATTCATTAATGAATAATCATATTTATTATTGTGGTTTATTTTATTATAATTATTATGTGTGTGTGTATTTTTGTGTTCGTTTGTGTGTGTGTCTGTGTGTGTGTGTGTGTTTCAGTACACATTTGCGTCTATACGTGTTAACATTTGGTTTTTCACATTCAAAAAACAGTATAACCGGTGTCCTATCGATGTTATTATTACTACTCACTTAACTATTTAATTTTATAATAGAGAAAGAGGGAGATAAATAAAGAAAAAGAGAGAGAATCAGATGAAGAGAGAGAGAAAAAAAAGAGAGAAAGAAAGAGAGAAAAGGAGAAGGAAAGAAAATCGTGTTGAAACATGTTTTTAAGGTTGAAAGATAATAACACTGAAACGTATAAAGCCTAAAATTACCATGCACATGCATTAAAGAGAAAAGCGAATTGAATGAGTAATATTAATAAGAACGAGATGGTGATGACAGGAAGGCTCATTTTGTGATCACATCATTCGAAACTTCTCATTTCAGAGAAAAGTTTATTATGACTGGCTGGCTGACTGGTTGACTGGCTTCGTGTGTGAATTTTTGTTGTAGAAAAGAAACATTTTTTTTAATGTTTCAATATACATTGAAATCAAAAATACCTCAAACACAACACAAAATAAGACAAAACAAGACAAATCATTACAGAGCAATACAAATTGATACAAACAGATACAAATAGATACAAGCAGATACAAATAGATACAGGCAGATACAAAACAAAAAGCAAGTAGAAAAACTGAACTGTGAGTTTTTGAGGTGCTTTAAATGCCCATGTAATATTTCATCTCGGGAAATAGTAATTTAAAAATGAGATCCATCAACGAGTAAGCAGTCTATCCATGCATTGCATCTATTTATCTTCAAGGCATCTACACTCACTCGCTTCCTCCTTCTCTCTCTCTCTCTCTCTCTCTCTCTCTCTCTCTCTCTCTCTCTCACTTTCCCCATCTGTCTATCTATCTCTCTTTCCTTCGATTTTATCTTTTATTTAATTTTTTTTGCAAAATTTACATTTTATCCAATATTTTTTAATTTTTTGGACAAATTTTCAAAATATTTTTTGTCTTTTCTAACTACGTATCTCAAGCATTTTTTCTTTCTTGCCTATGCTTTCTCTCTCTCTCTCTCTCTCTTTCTCTTTCTTTCTTTCTCTCTCTTTCTTTGCCATCTAAACTTTATTTCACTGTCTCTCTATCCTTTTCTCTCTTTCACTCTTTATTTCTCTCTCTCTCTCTCTCTCTATATATATATATATATATATATACATATGTATATCACTCTCTCTCTCTCTCTCTTTCTCTCTATCTCTCTCTCTCTCGTTTTTTATTTGTCACCCATCTATTCACCACGCATATCTTCATTGTTCAGGGGACTGTCATCACTCCAACTGTCGACTATTTGAGGG
>NW_008703723.1:1584-4628 GCF_000326865.2 Helobdella robusta | reverse complement strand
CTATACAGTAAATAAAGTTTTTTAATGATGTCAATGATTGAAATGATAAGAATATATGAATGGAACTGGTATAACTAGGAGCCGAAAATGCGTTGAAATCCGACCAGGCGCTTTGTGGCGTTCCCTTAGCGCCTGGTCCCTTTTTTTATTTCCTTATTTTATTTTTTAGTTAAGTTGTTTATTATACTAGACGTATTCATTACTTATTATTATTAGATTTATTCCTTTATTTTATTCGTTACTTATTATTTCTAGATTTGTTCGTTTATTTTATTGTTATTATTATTGCGCGATCATACATACACCCACACATGCATACATACATACATATATTCGTTGTTTTATTTGCTTGATGTTTTATTCTCTTTTTTTTTACTTCGTAATTGTACAAATAGGTAGGATTAATTCGTAAGTTGAGCTAATTGAACATAGGTAGGTGAGTTAATTTAGTGAACATAGGTAAGTTAGGGACTCTATTCTTTCTTTCTTACGTTCTAGTTTATTTGTATTGAATTGTTTTGTATTGTTTATTGTTCAATACAACACCAACAGCAGCAATCAAACACAACAATCAACACAATATTATTTTCGTTATATTTTAAGTTAAGTTGTATATTATTTCTAGACCATTCGTTACTTATTATTACTAGATTTGTTCGTTTATTTTATTGGTTACTTATTAATTCTAGATTTGTTCGTTTATTTTATTGTTATTATTATTGCGCGGTCATACATACACTCACACAAACACATACATACATACATCCATACATTCGTTGTTTTGTTTGCTTGATGTTTTATTCTCTTTTTTTTACTTCGTAATTGTACAAATAGGTAGGATTAATTCGTAAGTTGAGCTAATTGAACATAGGTAGGTGAGTTAATTTAGTGAACATAGGTAAGTTAGGGACTCTATTCTTTCTTTCTTACGTTCTAGTTTATTTGTATTGAATTGTTTTGTATTGTTTATTGTTCAATACAACACCAACAGCAGCAATCAAACACAACAATCAACACAATATTATTTTCGTTATATTTTAAGTTAAGTTGTATATTATTTCTAGACCATTCGTTACTTATTATTACTAGATTTGTTCGTTTATTTTATTGGTTACTTATTAATTCTAGGTTTGTTCGTTTATTTTATTGTTATTATTATTGCGCGGTCATACATACACTCACACAAACGCATACATACATACATCCATACATTCGTTGTTTTGTTTGCTTGATGTTTTATTCTCTTTTTTTTTACTTTTTCTTCGTAATTGTACAAATAGGTAGGATTAATTCGTAAGTTGAGCTAATTGAACATAGGTAGGTGAGTTAATTTAGTGAACATAGGTAAGTTAGGGACTCTATTCTTTCTTTCTTTCTTACGTTCTAGTTTATTTGTATTGTATTGTTTTGTTTTGTTCAACACAACACCAACAGTAACAATCAAACACAACAATCATCATAATATTATTTTCGATATATTTTAGTTAAGTCTAGTTAAGTTGTTTATTATTTCTAGACCATTCGTTACTTATTATTACTAGATTTGTTCGTTTATTTTATTGTTATTATTATTGCGCGGTCATACATACACCCACACATACGCACACACACACACATACATACATACATACATACATACATACATACATACATACATACATACATACATACATACATACATACATACATACATACATACATACATATATTCGTTTTGTTTGCTTGATGTTTTCTCTTTTCCTTACTTTTTTCTTCGTAATTGTACAAATAGGTAGGATTAATTCGTAAGTTGAGCTAATTGAACATAGGTAGGTGAGTTAATTTAGTGAACATAGGTAAGTTAGGGACTCTATTCTTTCTTACGTTCTAGTTTATTTGTATTGTATTTTGTTCAACACAACATAAACAACAGCAATCAAACACAACAATCAACACAATATTATTTTCGTTATATTTTAGTTAAGTTGTATATTATTTCTAGACCTTCGTTACTTATTATTTCTAGACTGTCGTTTTATTATTAACCCCCTCATGAACGGCTGCCTTGACGTGGCGAGGGGGCTTCTCACTAAATGCCGTTCAAGTTTGTGCTTTTCCTTCTTCACTTGTTTGTTTTCATAAAAATGCGATTCTCTTTCATTTTCTCAAATACTCTCAAACATGGGTTATAATTAGCATACAAACATACAACAATACTTAGCAAACATGATACATACATGATGCAAACATATTACATACATGATACAAACATGATACTAACATTATACAAACATTAAACAAACATTGTACAAACATTATACAAACATTCGCAGTCTCAAAAAATTGAGTACTACATGAATCTCTTTACAAAGTACCAGCTTAATTTTCTGTATCAGCGCCACACTCCTAAAAATCAAACTATAGTGCGAGCTCGGTAATTCATGATATCTCGAAAATTACTGAACAGAATCGGGACGACTTTTTATGACAATGGTCCGTTGGAGGTCGGCAGTGGTCAGTCGAAGATCGTCCAAGGTTTTAATGAAAATGCAAACATACATACATACGCATACATTCAAAAAAACAAACGTACGTACAAACTCACGTACAGAAATAAAGCGTTAATACTTTAATGTTTATTATTATGGGTATGTTTGTGACTTACATTTTCATGTTGTCTGTGTGGTGTTCAGAGCGAAGAACGCAATCAACAATAGTGACCATCCTCTATATGTACAATGTACATTTATTTATAATATATATGTGTGTAGCGTTTTATAAAATACATGCAAGTACTAATTAATTACCCCTATTACCTCTTAGACGTGACCGTAACTTTGCGTTATTCTATGTTATTTGTAACCTTTGGTTCCAAACGAACTGCTTGGGTACGTCCGCCATTTTAAAGATCTTCGTTAAAGAAGGTGGAAGAGATATTTTGACGGCAAAGAAAGTTTTTTTGTTACCAAAATGGTTATTCATCTAAGAAGATACAAAAGGTCTATTTTTTGTAACTTTTTTTATTTATTTTATAACAATTTAACGTAACAATGATAAAGTGGGCT
>NW_008703723.1:0-1209 GCF_000326865.2 Helobdella robusta | reverse complement strand
CATTGTGGAAGCATATGATAAAATAAGATCTTACTACCTAAACGCTTTTATTCAAATATTGTCAGTTGATTTTAGTGCCCACGTGTCACGATGCATGGAAGTATACATTAATGCCTACGTGGTGAATTGTGTTTTTAAATCTTTGCAAAAAATGCATGGAACTTTATTTCAATACCTACTAGTTAATTTACATGCTAAAACACTTTCAAATAACTGCATGGAAGTTTATTTTAATGCCTACCGTACGAAAGCATGCAACAATATGCATTTACTTTAATGCCCACAATGTATATAAACTTCTCCCTAAAAAAGCATACCGAAATTGCGGTTTTAAACCTACAAAGTTATTAAATAATTGAGACAGTTAAAAATATGTTTTAATTATATATTTTTAAAACTTATTTTCAGTATTTCATTTCAAATCATCAATATTTTTATAAATCTAATAATAATTAACAGTACTAATATACATGTTAAAATACGTGCAAATAAAGGCATGGAAGTTTATTTTAATGCCTACATGTTAAGTTTTACAACAACAACAACACACGTTTAGACGACATTTTCCCCGAGATCGGGGGTTGCCGTTTGGCTACCTATGATGAAACCATTGTCACTTCTGTCATCATAAGTAATTTATTTGGCTAATTTTTACGCAGGACGCCCTTCCTTACGCAACCAGTTATAAGCGGTGGGCCTAGCCTTTGATGATCCAACATCATTCACAAGGCAGTGAGGGTCAGTTTAATGTCATAACCAGGACAGCTACATGTTAAGTTGAATTTTAACTTATAAAACTACATGTTAAGTTTTATAAGTTAAAATTCATGCAAATATATGCTTAAAAGTTTATTTTAATGCCTCGTTAAGTTTTATATGTTAAAATTTGTGCAAATAAATGCATGAAAGTTTATTTTAATGCCAACTGCACATAACCATGCAAGCATGTGAGTTCACTTTAATGCCTACAATGTAAAAACTTTCTCTTTAAAAGCATACAAAAATTACGATTTTAACGCTATAAAGTTATTAAATAATTGGTGACTGTTAAAAAGATGTTTTATTTTTACTATATTTACAAATTATTTCCAGTTTTTCACTTTAAATCATAAATAATTTTATAAATCTAATAATTAATAGTCTTAACATCAATTCACTTTTAGACATATTTACGCTTTAACCTACTCTCACTTCCACTTATTATCTCCA
>NW_008703722.1:2830-4634 GCF_000326865.2 Helobdella robusta | reverse complement strand
TTTTGTGCTATAATTGGAAATTCCTATCCGATTATGGACGATTTATCTATTGATGAAAATATGATTCTTTCTAAATTGAAACAACTAGTGACAAGCAAATCAGCGGGACCGGATGAAATTCTTTCCAGAATTTTATGGGAAATGAAAGATTTTGTTTCTACAGGTTTGTGCAGACTTTTTCAACGTTCATTGGATGAAAGTGTGGTATTTGATGATTGGAGAATTAGTCACGTTGTTCCCTTGCACAAAAAAGGACGCAAAGATTAGTTCAGAACTATCCTCCAATTGCGCTTACATCAATTTGCTGTAAGATTCTGGAGTCATTAATAAAAGATCACATTATGGATTATTTTCTGAAAAATAATTTGTTTTCAAGTAATCAATTTGGCTTCATCCCAGGTCGTTCAACGGTTTTGAATCTTTTGAAATTTTTGGACGTGGTGACTGAAGGAGTAGATTGTGGTTACGAGGTTTGTGTGGCGTACTTGGACCTCGAGAAGGCGTTCGATAAAGTATCCCATAGTCGTTTGTTGTTCAAGCTTGAACAGTATGGTGTGAATCATAAGATAGTAAAGTGGATTGATAAATATCTTCAGGGCAGGGTGTTTCAAGTCAAGTTAAACAACACTTCATCGAAACCAAGACCTGTCTTGAGTGGAGTCCCTCAGGGTGGTGTTCTAAGTCCTCTGCTATTTCTCATCTATATTAATGAAACATAAAATATAGTATGTTTCTTTTCGCTGATGACGCAAAATTATTTAAAGTAATAAAGTGTGAGAAAGATAAAATAAATTTTTTGAAAGATTTTGTGAACATGATGAATTGGTTTGAAACTTGGAGGTTGAAGTTGAATTCAAACAAATGTCAGCTCCTAAGAATAGGATCGAATAAACCAAGCCCGCCATTTACTATACTGGATGGTGATGGTTTGACGTTTCAGTTACCTGAGGTTGAGAAAGTATCTGATCTGGGGCTTATTATTGACAACAAGTTGAAGTTTAAAAATCCTGTGCTAAAGGTAGTTCATAAAGCAAATAGTATGCTTGGAATTATAGCCAGAAATTTTAAACAACTTTCCGAGGCAGCATTTGTAACCTTGTTTAAGTCATTGGTTCTTTCGCACCTAGAGTACGGCGTACAAGCATGGCATCCTTATAGAATTGGTTTGATAGATGAAATTGAAAAGGTTCAGAGAAGAGCTACGAGAACAGTGAATTTTTGCAAGGAACTTCCATATGAAAATAGATTAAAAAAACTTAATTTGCCCTCTCTTGCCTACAGGCGTCGTAGAGCTGATCTCATATTGATAATCCATGGGGAATTCATGGAGGATATCAGTCCAAGGGTAATGTTCTCTTGTTATGATCGAACTCAAGGTCACAATCTGAAGTTAACTTTAGGTGCTTGCCACAAAGACAGTAGGAAGTATTTTTTTTCTAACAGATCAGTTGATGGTTGGAACAAATTGCCCTCAGCTGCCGTAAATTCATCCTCTCTATGTGGTTTTAAATCGGTAATAGACAATTTTTTTGGAGATGTCATGTTTGATTGGAGGGTTAATTTCTGCTAATTTCTGATAATCTCAATAATATTGTGTCTTTTGTTTATTTTTCTATATTTATAAATTTAAATTTTCGTTGACTTAATTTGTTTTATATTCTCTGTTAAAAATCCCTCTGTTTCGGTTCGTTTTCAATTTTGGTTTTTTTTATTATATTTGTGATTGTATTAACTAGACAGATTTAGTTGTTGATTCAATTTCCTGTTTGATTGCCACTGTAATGACTTTGTTAAACATCTAATG
>NW_008703722.1:0-874 GCF_000326865.2 Helobdella robusta | reverse complement strand
TATGTAGAGTTATTGAATATATATAGTCATATAGTGTTATATACGGTTATATAGATTTACATATAGTTATATAGTGTTATTGATTATATATAGTTTTATAGTGATATATACGGTTATATATATTTTTATAAAGATAAGTAGAGTTGTTTATTATATAAAGTTATATAGTGATATATACGGTTATATAGATTCATATATAATTATATAAAGTTATTAATTATATATAGTTCTATAGTGATATATACGGTTATATAGATTTATATATATTTATGTAAAGTTATTGATAATATAGAGTGATATATACGTTTATATAGATTTATATATAGTTATGTAGAGTTATTGAATCTATTTAGTCATACAGTGTTACATACGGTTATATAGACATATATAAAGTTATGTAGAATTATTGATTATATAAAGTTATATAGTGATATATAGGATTAATAGACTTATATGAAATTATTTAGAGTTATTGAATATAGATAGTCATAAAGTGTTATATACGGTTATCTAAATTAATATATAGTTATGTAGAGTTATTGAATATAAATAGTCAAAAGGTATTATATACGGTTATATAGATTTGAATATAGTTATGTCGAATTATTGTATTTATATAGTCATATAGTGTTATATACGGTTATACAGATTTATATAGTTGTGTAGAGTTAACGAATATAGATAGTCATAAAGTGTTATATACGGTTATATAAATTAATATATAGTTATATAGTGTTATTGATTATATATAGTTATATTGTGATATATACGGTTATATATATTTTTATATAGTTAAGTAGAGTTGTTTATTATATAATGTTATATAGTGATATATACGGTTATGTAGATTCATATATAGTTATGTTAAGTTATT
>NW_008703721.1:0-1076 GCF_000326865.2 Helobdella robusta | reverse complement strand
GGCTTGAGAACTTTGTTGTTCTTGTAGATAGTTTCATCCTTTGAAGTATGTCCCATAACAAAACGATCATTGATACANCTGTGTGTGTGTGTGTCTGTGTTTGTATGTGTGTGTGTGTATGTTTGTGTGTGTGTGTGTGTTTGTATGTTTGTGTGTCTGTTTGTTTGTGTGTATGTATGTATGTGTGTGGGTGTTTGTGTTTGTATGCGTGTGGGTGTTTGTATGTGTGTGTTTGTTTGTGTGTGTTTGTGTGTGTGTTTGTGTGCATGTATGTGTGTGTTTGTTTGTATGTGTGCGTGTTTGTTAGTGTGTTTTTAAATATCTCGGGACTTGACAAAATCCTATTTTTCATTTTTTTGTTTGTTTTTTGGGAACACAATTCATGTAAGAACTAATAACATTGATAACTTCTTATCAGTTAGTTAAGATTTTCATGCTTTGAAATAAAATTATATGATGAATTGATTCTTATGAATTGATTCTGTTGAATTATACTGAAGTGATTCTGATGAATTGTAATGAATTAACTCTGATGAATTATAATGAATTAATTCTGATGAATTGTAATGAATTAATTCTGATGAATTGTAATGAATTAATTCTGATGAATTATAATGAATTAATTCTGATGAATTGTAATGAATTAATTCTGATGAATTGTAATGAATTAACTCTGATGAATTATAATGAATCAATTGTGAAAGAGTTTGTACATAATTCTGCTTAGAAAATGCGTTTAAAATAAATACAATGAATAAAATAAAGCTAATTAAATATAGTGAAAAAGATGTAATGTCATTTTCTAACTTTAAATGTATGCTTAGTTTTTTCGGCATTCTATAAATGGAATATTGTATAGAAAACCTTTCTTTGGTTGTTTTAAATTAATTTTATCTTTCTAAAAAAAAATTAGCGAAGATGAAAAGATGAATTACTGAAGAAAAAAAAATACTATTTCATTTTAAGTTTGAAAAAGTATCTCACAAAAATGTATTTCTTTTCAAGTTCGGTCTCATAAATTTTGCGACAAAAATGTCAAGAACTTTATCAAAGTCAGCTCTGTCTTCCTCTTTTTA
>NW_008703720.1:3727-4670 GCF_000326865.2 Helobdella robusta | reverse complement strand
TCTGTACTATTCACATTATAGTCATCTTCATGGTCATCACAAAATTTTTTCCAATTTAAAATGTTTAAATTTCACTTTTTGCTGCAACTGCATTAGAATTTGTTAATTTTTAGCTAAAATAAAAAACATATTTTGTTTTTTTTTTGAATTAAAATGTTCACGCGTTAAAGAACTATAGTTCAATTACTGGGCAATGCATATTATTCTTTATACGAAATAACATTTTTATTAAATTACAGTCTAGTTTGAATGAACAGGGTTGGTTTGGGCAAGCTTGCAGGAGCCTATAACAGAGAAATAATTTCACCAATCGAAAATGTAAAAAACTAGTGATATCAATAAAAAATTGAAATTCACAGATTGACTTATTCTGGAAGAATAAATGCTTTTTAGGGTTAACTGAAAATGGTCCCAAAGGCAACGATGAATCTTTACAAAACCTAAAGAGCATAATAACAAGTAACTACAATGCTTTAGAAAGAAAAGAGGTTAGTTGCATGATGTAAACCAACTGCACGGTGCATCTATTAAGTAGTGCAGTTGAAGAAGAGGTGTACCAAGGTTACCGTTGACGCAAATATAGAAATGTATGGGTAACGCGTACAGACCAATATTTGGGGATGTGCACGAAACGGGAGATAGCTTTGTTATATATGTTATTTTTAGGAATAAAATTGTCTATTAGAATATGCAAATATTTTCCAGATGCACACATAAATGGATTTTTGGTGATTTTTTAACTTTCTCGTTACCGATGACGCAAATTTAGAAAAGTATGGTTAACGCGTTCAATCGAATTTTTGAGAATGTGCACAAAACGGGAGATAGTTTTGTTATATATGATATTTTTGGGAATAAAATTGTCTATTAGAATATGCAAATATTTTCCAGATGCACACATAAATGGATTTTTGGCGATTTTTTAACTTTCTCGTTACCGATG
>NW_008703720.1:0-2887 GCF_000326865.2 Helobdella robusta | reverse complement strand
ATATTGCTGTCGTCACGAGGAGAAGATACAATCGGAAGACATAAGAGCAACAACAATATCAGCGGATGACGGTTGAACACCGACGGATCTTGCTGATGCACAGTTTGCGGATGAGGACCTGCAACATTTTATCACATGGAAGAAGGAGGGCAAGCGACCGGACTGGCAAAGCATCTCAGAATATAGTGCCGTGTTAAAGGGTTATTGGGCTCAGTGGGACTCATTGTATTTGGAAGGGGATTTGCTGAAACGAAAATGGGAATCAGCTGATGGATCAAAACACCGCATGCAAGTTGTAGTACCAAGAAGTAGAACGACCGAAATTCTTGATGAAATGCATGGCGGCCCTTCTGGGGGACATTTAGGAGTGAACAAGACCCTTGACAAAATACGAGAAGAATTCTACTGGCTTCACGTTAGAGAAGATGTAGAGAGCTGGTGTCGAAAATGTAACACATGCGCTTCAGTTAAAGGACCCAAAAGAAGGCTAAAAGGAGCAATGCAAATCTACAATGTTGGTGTCCCCTTTGAACGGATTGCTATAGATATTGCTGGACCCTTTCCGGTATCAGATTATGGAAACCGTTACATTCTGGTTGTAGCGGACTATTTCAGCAAATGGCCTGAGGTGTTTCCAATACCCAACCAAGAAGCATGTACCGTCGCTGAGGAAATTGTACTCAATTGGATTAGTCGATATGGTGTCCCATTGGAACTCCACTCAGATCAAGGTCGAAATTTTGAGTCACAACTGTTTGGTGAAATGTACAAGCTGCTGGGTATAAACAAAACTCGAACGACACCTCTTCACCTACAGTCTGACGGTATGGTGGAACGATTTAACCAAACCCTGATTGAACATCTGGCTAAAGTAGTCGACGAAAATCAACGGGATTGGGATCGTCATATACCATTGTTTCTTATAGCATACCGGAGTGCTATCCACACAACTACTGGAGAAACGCCATCAAAAGTTCTGTTTGGGACTACCTTAAGAACTCCAGCTGATGTGAAATATGGCGTACCACCTGAACCACACCAACCATTAACAGAATACGTGGATAATCTTCGACAGCGATTAAACCATATCCACCGTTACGTACGCCTTAAAATTATGAAAAACACGGAGGTGGCCAAAACCAGATACGACATGAAAGGAAGCAGTGGCGGTTTTGCTGTCGACGAGTTAGTTTGGCTGTACAACCCACAGCGAAAGAAAGGACGTTCTCCAAAGCTCCAGCGAGGGTGGGAAGGACCTTATCAAGTCATCACCCGCTTAAATGACGTCGTCTACCGTATTCAGGAATATCGGAAGCCGAGAGCAAGAATGAAGATCGTTCATTTGGATAGACTGGCTCCGTACCATGCGGAGACCGGAACGAAAGCTGTTCGGGACGGACAGAACTAAGAAGGGGGTAATGTTATAACCGTGCTACCGAACGCACTAGATTCTAGCGTATGCTAGAATGTTCTAGTGACTGGAGCATTCCAGACTAGAGTATGCTAAAATCGGATCATCTAGAAGAATCTAGAAACGACGCTTGCGAAGAGTATATAAGCGCACGTCGCAAGAAGATTCGTGATTAGTGAAATCCGTGATTTTGTGATTTCGTGAATAGCGATTCGGTGAATTATTTAAAGCGATGTTTGATTTGTTTGTTGACGTTGTCATACGAAGGTAATGTTCGCGACGGTTTTGGTGTATCTAACAGGCGGAACCAATATTGTCAAATTGGCTGAACAGTACAAAGGTAATGTTCGCGACGGTTTTGGTGCATCTAACTGGCGGAACCAATATTGTCAAATTGGCTGAACAGTTTGAACTAATATATTTTTGTTTAATAATATTACACGGAATAATTAAAAATTCAATTTTATTATTTAAGCATCTGCGTCTCGTTAATTTTTGGAAACGATACGATATCGGCTACGATGAAGCGTATCTAACCGATATCGGCTACGATGAAGCGTATCTAACAGGCGGACTCAATCATGTCAAGTCGGCTGAACGGTTTGATCTAATAAATTTTCGTTTAATGAAAATACACGGAATTATTAAAAATTAATTTTGTTACATAAGAATTTGCGTCTCGTTATTATTTTGAAAACGATACATAACGATACGATAACAATACGATAACGAGGTATTGAAGACTATATATCGATATAATAAAATCATGTGCACATACTTGTGCACAAATTGTATGATGATTTTTGAGTTTTTGAAAGATAGTATTTGAACATCGCGCAATAACAATGACGCTTGGCACATTTACAGTCTGCCCTTAGTTGTTTTCCCGTCAACTCCGCTTTACAAAATGTACTGTATTAAAACAGAAAAAAGTTAAAGGTCAATTACACTCTTCCAAAGTTCAGAGGATTCAACAGAGTGCAAAACATCGTAAATGAACATCGTGCTAAACGACGCATTACACACGAAGCATATGATACGCGGGGATATTTTTGTCACATTCGAACCCGGTTACTGCGAAACAGCACCAGGCGACCTTAACCATTAGACTATCACGCCGCCCAGTCATTTCGCCCAGAAAACAGCCATTCAGTTGAAAAATTAAAGAAAAGTTTGTTTTGTTCGTATTTTTTATTTGATACGAGACTTTTTGGAGAATGTCTCGTTTTAATAACGATACGATATTTTTAGAGTCTTTATTAAACCAAAGTCATTCAATTGGAAAAAATTAAATAAGTTTTAATATTTTATAATACTTTATTTTTTTACAATGTGCACTTTTACCATTTCCACACATTGAAATAATGGTACGAGACGAAAATTATGTCTTTCATTTTTTATTTCGATATGATAGACTTTCCTAAAAATGTCTTGTTTAAATAACGATAGGAGATCTCTGGTATTGTTATTAAAGGA
>NW_008703719.1:10407-11261 GCF_000326865.2 Helobdella robusta | reverse complement strand
TTGTTACTCTGAAGTAAGGCATCACACCGCGAGAGGTTCTTCTAGATGATGATCTTTTGATGTTGATAATGATGATGATGATGATAATGATGTTGATGATGTTGTTGGTGGTGATGATAATGATGTCGTTGTTGTTGTTAATGTTGTTGGTAGTGATGATAATGATGTCAATGTTGTTAGTGTTGATGACGACGATGTTGTTGGTGTTCGTTAATTGATTTGATACGCCCCAAAGACATCAAAAGTAGTTTTAGCGAATTGTTGTGCGCTATAAAAGTGATAAAGAGATGATGATGGCGACGAAGAAGAAAATGATGTTATTGTTTATGATGATGATGATGATGATGACGCTGTTGTTTTTATGATGGTGATGTTGTTGTTGTTTATGATGATGATGATGTTGTTAAAGATGACGATGTTGTTGGTTTGTTGATGATGATGCTAATGATACAACAACATCAAAACATTTCGAAACAATATCATCATCACTACCATCATCATCATCTTCTTCTTTATCATCAACAACATCATCGTTGTCATCACGAAATCGAAACCATTAACGAACGAACGAACGTATAGAACATCATCGATAGAAAATAAAAGGTGCAAGCAGGGAAAAATAATAGCGGTTATGGTAATGATTGTTCCGGAGATGATGATGATGGCGATGGTGGAGCTGATGATAACGACGATGACGTCATATTAAAATATCGTCATCATCATCATCATCACGTTGATGATGATGACGGCCATATTGTTATTTTTATTTTAAAATAAATTAGCCGGGAAAACTGAATTAAATAGAAAAAATTTTTTTCAATACTAACCATCATGGCGTGTCTTTCCTCTATTTT
>NW_008703719.1:4147-6136 GCF_000326865.2 Helobdella robusta | reverse complement strand
CTTCTTTTATTCTCCTGTTATTAATATACCCAACTTATATATTCCTTCCTTTAATTATAATTTTTATAACATTGATAAACTAAATTTACATCTTAAGTATTATGATTGGAGTTTAGTTTTGAATTGCTCTCAGACCGATGAAGCTTTTGAATTATTTATTGGCATCATAAAAAATGCTGTAATTAAATGCTATAGTATCTCTCGGAAAAAACTCTTAAAAAAAAGCCTTGGATCACAAAGGGTTTAATTACTTCATCGGTAACAAAAAATAAATTATATAAAATTTACCTAAGTTCAGGCTCGCCGTCGGATAGATTGGTATACACCAAATATAAAAACATTTTTCTAAAGTTATGTAAATTATCCGAATTTTCTTATTTTAACAACCAATTCACTAAATGCAAATCAAACAGTAGACTAACCTGGAAACTTCTTAAATCATGTTTAGGGTTAAAGCATTCATCACCTCTTAATATTATTGTCAATGATCAAATTATCAATGATGATTTCTTATTATGTAATCATTTTAATAATCATTTTTCATCTTTAAACAATCAAAATGTTTCAAATTCATCTGATCCTAAATGTAACTTTAAAAAATTTTTTTCTCCTAGTATCTCAAATTCTTTTGTTTTGTTTGAATGTCTGCCATTTGAAATTATTGATGTTGTAAAAAATTTTGATAACACATATAGTTGTGGAATAATCTTTTAAAACTGGTCACTTACCTAATTGTCTGAAAATTTCTAAAGTGCTGCCTTTATTTAAATCTGGTGACCGTCATTCTATTAATAATTATCGCCCTATCTCTGTTCTTTCTAGTTTGTCAAAATTAATTGAAAAAATTATTTTAAATCGTCTTAATAAATTTTTAAATTATCATAATATTATTTGTTTAAATCAATATGGTTTTCGTGAAAAGTTGTCAACTGAGTTTGCTGTTTCAGACGTTATTAATTTTGTTTCTCATGCACTCGAATCTAAAAAATACTCTATTGGGGTTTTTATAGATCTTTGCAAGGCTTTTGACTCTTTAGATCACAGTATTTTATTGTACAAGTTATATTCATTTGGTATTCGTGGTTTAGCTTATAATTGGTTCTCTTCATATTTAAATGATCGCTCTCAATTTGTTTCTATTGGTAGTTCCATGTCTTCGTTGTCTCCTATTAAATCGGGTGTTCCTCAAGGTTCTATTTTTGGCCCTTTACTTTTTAATATTTATATTAATGATTTTGTTTACTCTTCCAACATTTTAAAATTTATTTTATTTGCTGATGACACTACTCTTCTCTATTCTCACTCGGATTTTAATGTACTTGTTTAGGTAATTAACTACGAACTAAATTTTGTTTACGATTGGGTTGTTTCAAATAATCTACGTATCAATTTAAGTAAAACATGTTTTATATTATTTGGTCCTAAAATTAGAACAGATATTGTTTATCCAGTTATATATTTAAATAATATTACTATTGAAAGGGTTGAGTCATTTAAATTTTTGGGAGTTATTTTGTCTTCTAACTTATCTTGGTTGAATCATATCAAACATATCTCCTGTAAACTGTCTAAAAACTTGGGTCTTATTTATCGATTGAGGTTTAAATTTCCTAGATTTATTTTAACAACTTTATATAACTCTCTTATTCTTCCTTATTTGACTTATTGTGTTTCTGTTTGGGGTGGTACATCTAAATCAAACCTTCATATTTTAACTCTAGCTCAAAATTTTTTTCTTCGCATTCTGCTTAAATTAAAGAGATTTGACCATGTAAGTTCATACTATAAAACAGCAAATATCCTTACCATAAACCAACTACACATTATTTATCTATTACTATCTTTTTTTAAATATATAAATTAAATTATAGTCAATCTCTTAAAGATCAGATTAATTTATTTAAAAATACTCGGCAAAATTGTTTACGTTCTAATTCTGAATTTTACTTTTTGAAACCTAGAACAAATTTTTTTCTCAACTCCGTCTTA
>NW_008703719.1:0-798 GCF_000326865.2 Helobdella robusta | reverse complement strand
CTATGCTGCAGCATACCAGGTATCGCCTTCACATTCTTCACATACTTCCTATGTTTGTCCTTTACCAATATATAGTCTACCATTGACCTATGCTTCCCAGACCTATATGTAATCAATCGCGCTGGTTCCCTTGTAAACCAGGTATTCCCCACCACCATGCTATGTGCATCCGCCAACTCCAACACTCTAAGCCCTTCCTCATTTCGTATACCATATCCCCATCCCCCATGTACACCTTCATATTCGTCTGCATCCGCCCCCACATGACCATTCAAATCACCCAACAACACTACAAACTCATCCAACCCCGTTTGCCCAATCTCGTCAGAAATATCATCATAAAACCTATCGTTCTCCTCTTCCTTCCTACTTTGTTGCGGAGCATATCCTGATATCACCCTCACTATTACTTTTCCAAACACCATCACCACCACAATTACACCATTGCTTCTCCGCCTCACTTCCAACACCTTCTCCACCAACTCTTCTCTTACCATCACACCAACTCCTCCCGTACCATCATCCCCCTTCCACCACAACTTATATCTTCCACCTTTAGCCCCCACAAACCTTGTACCCTCACCCTTCCATCTGATCTCCTGTAATGCAGCCACGTCAACCATTCTCCTCTGCAGCTCCTCCACCACTTCCAAACTTCTTCCTGTCAACGTGCCTACATTCCAGGTACCAAACCTCCAACCCATTGATCTACAAGTAGTCCTTCCATCTATAGTGCCTTGCACCGCCACACTATAGAGTGGGGTGCCAGTAGCCAGACCATCCACAGGGCCTTGCACC
>NW_008703718.1:4590493-4616851 GCF_000326865.2 Helobdella robusta | reverse complement strand
TCTAGTACAACTTGTTTGTATACGTGTTTGTATACAGTATACTTTACAACGCATCAGTGTATTTGTTTATGTTAGCCTTTTTGCCTTATTTGTCCGTGTGTTGTCCGCTTATGTGTATGGTTAGTGTGGTTTTTCTTTGCTTATTCACTTTCTTTTTTTCAGTTATTTGAAGCATTTTTATAATTTTATGATCTTGCCATTGAATGTTTGTGTATTTATATGCGTGTTCACAAATTATTCAAGTTTGTATGTTTTAAATGTTGTATGTATGTGTGTGTGCGTGTGCGTATATGTACGTGCTAGTTTTTATATGTGTTTTTATGTGTGTGTGTATCTACTTGCATGTGTGTGTGTGTGTATGTGTAGAGTACACAGACAGGAAAGCATTTGTAGTTCAGCATGAAATGGTACAACATTAGAGTAAAGAGTATAAGCTTGTTGATTTGTACCTTGAGAATTTGATGTATTATCTGCAAGCCTTTACTGATAGGTGTTGTCTGTTTTGTGTTGTTTTGCTGTATATTTCTGTGTTTGTTTGTTAATGTGTGTGTATGCATGTGTTTGTATGTATATATATATATATATATATATATATATATATATGTGTGTGTGTGTGTGTGTGTGTGTGTGTGTGTACTTATTAATATGTACTGGTGTGTTCAAGCAGTAAGCGTAGCTGCCAGTAAGACAATATCCATGATATCTTTGAACTATTATTAATATTTCTTTTTAAAGTAACGAAAAAAGTTTCAGTTTTCTTCTTGATTTTCATGTTTTTGATGTTTCACGATAAACTTTCTTGAAGTTTTGATAGAAGTTCATCAAAAAAAAAATGATTCGTCGAAATGTAATTACTCTCTTCTCTACAAGTACAAACTAGTAGTTTTTAAGCTTTGGAATATTAGGCTTGAAACAACTTATACAAAGTAGGAACAAATGTTATGTTGATAGAGCAGTTTGAAATTTGAGTAAAATTACTACCAACAACAATAGTAGTGCTACTATTACTAAATGTTATTAATAATAATTCAATCTGCTTATCGTTATAGACACGTTTTATGTATAACTCAATGATTTGAAAAGCATTTCTGAAGTTCGAAACTTCTCACTTACATTGAATAAACACACGCGCACACACAAATAAACATAAACACACATACACACACAGACAAACACACACAAACATCATGTACACACTTACACACACAGACAAACACACACAAACATCAATTCTACATTTACTTATGCACACTTATAAAAAAATCAATATACATGCATTTAAAGGCACATCAACAAGTATTCCTTTGCATACCTACACATACACACATTATTACAAAGTCACAAATATTTGATAAAATACCTACAAACAACATACGCAGACACACACGTACACACACACGAAACACACACACGTACACAACACACACACGTACAAACATTAAACGCAAGCGCATGTGCATTTAAAAATTCACGGGAAATAAAACTAATTTCCAATTCAAATGCATAAATTGTTGTTTATAGGACCTCACGTTCAAGTTAGCAGGCATACGTTTTACATTTAAACATGCATAGTGTATGTTTACCAGGTAAACAAGTTGCGTGTGTGTGTGTGTGTGTATGTATGTGTGTGTATGTATGTATGTGTGTGTGTGTGATTGTGTGTATGTATGTATGTGTGTGTATGTATGTATGTGTGTGTGTGTGTGTGTGTGTGTGTGTGTGTGTGTGTGTGTGTGTGTGTACGCGTGTGTGAGCCTGACACGATTATTATGCAAATATCTGCTAGAAAGTTTACGATGACTAGAATCAAATCTCTATCCATTAAGTAGTAATGAGAATAATAATAATAACAACAACAAAAACAAGAGCAATAATAATAGCAATAAGAATAATAACAACAGCAAAAATAAGAATAATAACTTTTTGACCAGTTAACAAGAAGAGGGGGAAAAATTACTCATAACAATAACAAAAAAATAATGATTTCCACCTTTCAACGCCAGCTCTTTCAATTTTTACACTCACTCACTCCCATTTTAAAAAGGAATGAATGAATGATTGAAGAATGAATAAATGAATGAATGAATGAGTATATGAGTGAAAAAAAAACATTAAAAATGGATGAATAAAAAAATATTTTCTTAAAAAATGCATGAAAGATAATATAAAAATTTTGTTCTTAATATTTTTTTCATCATAAATAAACAGACGAATGATTCACGATCGTAATTATTATTACTTTTTTATTTAACTTCATCATAAATAACATAATGGATAGGAAAATACATATTATCATATCATAGTATTTAACATATGGTATCTTCATGTATCTATATTATCACATACTCATCATCAAGTTTTAAATACAATATTGTTATTTTACTTTAGTTTTTGTCAAAATTGAATATATTATATATAATATATATATATATATATATATACACACACAAATACAATACACATACCACACAGATCCATCGGATACTATCATTTTTGTCTTATCATCACAACAGCCATTGTCCAGGTCAATCATCATTGTCTTCATTGTTTGCCGTTTTTGACTTTATTAAAAAAAAATATTTCTTTTGTGTGGAAGGGTTTTTCATTTGATATAATTAATTCTCATGCTTCCCCATCATCGTCGTCATCGTCGTCCTCTTCTTCATCATCACTATCTTCCTCATCACAAACCTACATCATTATATAATAACAGCTACGTTTCAAGCTCATCATTGCCTTTGAAGAAAAATAATGTTATTAAATTTTATATTATGCTCACACACTTACACCCACAAACAAAAACCAAACACTCACACGCACACACACCACACATACACACACCACACACATACATACACACACACACACAAGCTCTCATTCTCTTTCACTTTTCTCTCTCTCTCTCTCTCTCTCTCTCAACATCTCAACATACTCACACACACACACAAACACTCGAGATACTAAGCAGGTAGATTAGATGAAAGTGAAATATAAAAAATTGTTAATTTCGTTGAATGTGTTTGAGTTCTGTTGATGACTGACAGGATATCTTTCTGTCAAGGGTTCAGATTATACTTTTGGATAAAATATAGTAAAAAGTAATTTTTAATAAATTTCTTACGTATCTAGAAATCATTGTGCGTGTGTGTGTGTGTGCGTGTGTGTGCCTGTTTGCGCGTGCGTGCATGTGGATGTGTTTGTCTTTGTGTGCGTGTGTGTCTGCTTAAATTTAAATTTTATTTATTCATTTGCATTGTAAACAAGATTCACTTTTATACACGTTTTTACAGAATGACGTACACACATAATACGCACACACACACACACACACACACAACACACACGCACGCACGCACACACTCACAACACATACACACACAACATCCTGTTTGAATTTAATTAATTCAAAAATGATAACGATGATGAACTGATGATGGCTTTGAAGAATGTAGCAATGTTTTTTTCATCGACCAAGATGATGGTTGGAATTGTTATGGTGGTGTTTACAAAAGATGAATCGTAAAGAAATGACGTTTTTATCATTTACAATGTTCCTATTTTTCTATAATTCTAGCATATATTGTGCTGCTTGTATAACTATTTGAATGATAAGAATAATTACGATGAAAATTGTGACGGTTGTGAGATGACGACATACATATATTATTGATGATGACGATGTGATTTGTGAGTCAGAAATAAATCCTATGAGGACGATGAGGACGAGAAGAAAAATTTTGCAAGTTGTAAGATTGGAAGAAGACCAATTATTTTTTGACACTACTGTCGCTCTATCGTCATCATCGTCCAAACCATTCCTCATTGTCATCTTCACCACCATCATCTTCACTATCATCGTCATTGTCATCGTCGTAATCACCATCATCATCATCGTCCTTTAATCTAATTAGAACTCTTTATTTATTTGCATTAACTTATGATGCTAGCTACTGATTCGTTGTCTAGGCCTGATCTTTGATTCTGGCATGTCTCTTTCTTTTCAGATTATTAATGTTGCTAGAAGTTCTTACTTTCATCTACGTAAAATAAAAAACCTCTTGTCTTTTCTTGACGATCCTACTCTTCTCCTTCTTATTACTTTTTTAGTATTATCAAGGATTGATTATTGTAACTCGCTCTACTACAATGGTCTTTTTGATTCTACACTATCCTTTAAGTATAGCTTTTAACTCTGTGCTGTTTGTCTAGTTGATCAAGTCCATTCTTTTAAAATTTGCTCATGTATGTATAAATCTCAATCTAAATTATTTCCTAAATACTTATCAGATATATTAGTTGAATCTAAACGCGTCAGTTTACGGTCGTCTTCACTTTTTCTTGACTCGTGTAAAACAATCTTTTTATAATTTTGCATTTGATTTTTTTGGCCAAAATTTCTCAGGAGTTCTCTTTTTCTGACTACATCTCCATCACTAACAAAGTTCAGAGCGGATCTCAAGACCCATCTGTTTGCAAAATTCAATGAGGAATGTCGTTGAACATTGCGGAAATAGCACTTTATAAATTGATTCATTGATTGATTGATTGAAAAAAAACCGAAAGAAACGAATCCATGGTTACTGGAAAATTAGAAAATAATTTAAACGGAGCAGGCGACGATGATAATCTCACCGGCTCTCTGCCTGAATGCATCACAAACCAACCCAGGAATCTGAACTGACGTTGCAACAAAACAGGAAAAATGCTGAAAAAATTTGTCAAAACCAGAAGAAGGAAACAAAAACGCATCACAAACTAAAAGAACAACCATTAAAAATTTTGATTGAATTATGGGAATCTGCACAAACAAAATTGTACCATAAATAAATATAAAATATTAAAAAAATAAATGTTACATTATATTGATAATAATTTATTATTTTATCTCTCTTTTCCTCTTTCTTTATCCCACCTTTTCCTATAACTTGGATATAATTATATCTAAAAACAACCACCCATATCAAAATAAGAAAGTTATAAAACACATGCCAGCCAGCAATAAACGAACGAACGAACGAACGGACAAAAAGAAAAACAACAAAACAAACAGCGGAACAAACAAACAAACGAACGAACAAACAACCGAGCAAACGAACAAACGAAGCTTTAAGCATGAAAAATCGAATTTGCCTACTGAGGTCATTTGGAATTTGATATGCCACACTTCAATTTATTCATCCATCCATTTCTCTCTCTCTTTATTTCTCTCTCTCTCTCTTTATCTCTCTCTCTCTCTCTCTCTCTCTCTTTTTATACTTTAACAGTTTTTGTTAGTTTCAATAATTTTTGTTTCTTTATATTTCTCTTCCTGTCTTTCTTTCTCTCTCTCTCTCTTTCTCTCTCTCTCTCTCTCTCTCTTTCTCTCTCTCTTTCTCTCTCTTTCTCTCTCTTTCTCTCTTACGTTCACCTTTTATTCATCCTTTCTGCCTTTCTGATTCAGTAACATTCATCTTACTTTTTGTCCTATCTTTTTTACCGTGATTGTTAATTTTTCAGTCTTTTAAGCTGAATGTATTAACCAATCTGTCTGTTTCGCGTTCTTGCCAGTTTTACATACTTTACGAAAACGCTTGTTTGTTCTTTAAGATTTGAGATACAATCGATATATATTTGTTAATACATTATATTCTGTAATAAATAAATAAACAAACAAACAGACAGACAGACAAACAAACAAACAAACAAACAAACAAACAAACCAACAAACAAACAAAAAAATCAATAAATAAATATACAAATGAGTGAATTAATAAATAGATTATAAAAATGAAGTAAGCTACTAATCATGAAATCACTGTAGTAGCGTCTTAAACCACGTCGACAATCAAATAAAAAAAAATTAATACCATCATCAAGTCGTTGTTTAAAAATGTCTAATTGATGTTTTTGTTGGAGATTCACGTGAAAAATAATAAAAGAAAGATTTATATATATATATATATATAGAGAGAGAGAGAGAGAGAGAGAGAGAAAGAGAGAGGGTAATCATAGGGCAATAATAATGAAAGTAAAATATAAAAATAACATCCATGATAACAATGGCAATAACAATAAATAAATCCACACCACCAGCCATTAATACACAATCGATGACAGCTGAAACTGCAGAATATAAACAAATTATAAAGTTGCCCGCATGTGCCTGATGTATGTGATTGCTTGTTTGCTTGTCCGTGTGTTTGTTTGTTTGTTTGTGTGTTTGTATGTTTGTGTGCATATATGTGTATGTGTTTAAAGGTGTGTGTGTATGTTTTTATGTAATATATGCATGCTTTGATTTTGTTTGCTCGTGTTTCAATAACTTTTACTAATTAGATGATGGTTGAGTTGTGTTTGGAGCTGTTTATGTTTGTACCATATGTGATTGTGTAAAATTTTGTGTTTTGTGAATCTATCTATCAAAATGGCTTAGCCACTTAGGAAATATTTGAAAGAGTTTAACATGAGTTTTAGGTGATGAGTCTTTTCGTCTCTTTTAAGAATTGTATATTAAGTGTGTATGTAATTGTGCTTGTGTGTTTATGTGTGTGTTTGTGTGCGCGTGTGTAGTGTGTGTGTGTGCGTGAATGTGTGTTTAGAGTTTTTTAGTTAGTGGGTCTACGTGTTTTCAATTAAAAAATCTAGGGTTGCGTGTGTTTATGTTATGCTCATTAAACGCTTGAAGATGGTGATGTTGTGATGTGATGATGAAGATGATGATTTTGGTGATGATGGTGGTTGTGGTGGTGATGGTTTAATGATGCCGATGAAATAAGGGTGATGGTTGTGTGGTAAAGATTATAGTGACAGCAATTAACGTGATGATGAAGAGAACGACGATGTGGATGAATTTGAGGATGACGAAGTGATGATGAATATGATTACAACGAATGCAAAAGTGTTTAGGAAAATGACGATGACGATGATGTTAACGTTGATGAAGTTATGTTATGAAGATGACGTGATGATTGCATGACGAGGAAAAAAGAAAAGAAGAAAAAGAGAAGAAGCAGATGATGATGATGATGATGATGATGATGATGATGATTATGACTGAAAAAGTGATTAAGCTCGTGGAGCATTAGTTATAATTGTGATGTTTTTGTTATGTAGCTAGTAATGATGATGATGATGACTATGACGATGATGATTGTGATGTGACGACGATGATGACAACGATTATGGCGAGTACGATGATGATGAAATTATCAACGACGAACTTTAATGACTGGCTAGATAATATTAATCCGAGTTACTGATAACATTAGCAACCTGATGAAATTGATAAGAATGCTTATTATGGTGAAAAAAAGATAACATTTTTAATGTAATGTAATTTAATCAATGTTTGCGCTATAAAAATTGGGAAAATTAGTTTGCAACGGCCATCATTGAACAGCAAGAAAACTCACAAACCTTCGAAAAAATGAACAACTAACTTATGAACGCAAACACATACAAGATCATAAACATCAACAGAGGAATTATAAAGCCCAAGACACGAACACGCAGACTGAGTAGGCCAAGCCATCTAACGAACAAAATGAACAAATGTGCCTTCATTTAGTCGTAATGACGTATTTGTGACGTGAGCATGTTTTCAGCCGTCTGCAAGTCAGCTGATATGAACCAGTTCTTCTAATAAAGACGACGACGCTGCTGATAGAGACAACGAGGGTGACGTGAATTCGGATGATGATAAAATGATAACAATATTCATAAGAATAAGGATGACGACGATGACAATGATGATGGTGACGATGACGCCGACGATGATAATGAACTCTAGAGTGAAGTTGACGATGATGATGAAGATGGTGGTAATTAAGACAATGATATTGAATATGGAGAAGAGGATGATGATGACGATGCAATAACTGATGATGATGTAACAATTGATGATGATGATGATGATGGGGATGGCGTCAGAGATGATGTTTGCCTGAGAATGTGTGTTCTCTACAATTAATAACATCAGCAAACAAAGCTGATGAAAGCATTTTTCTTGTTGCAGTACAGAGTCATTGTCTTTTTTTCGTTCATCTTTCCATCAACGAGAATGAATAAACGAACGAGCGAATGAATAAATGAAAGAACAAATAAATGAACTCAAATGAACGAACGAAGGCAAACGAATGAACCAATGAACGACCAAATAATCCGTGATTGAATAAATGAATGAACAGTTTATTCTCATTAACTTTTCATGTCTGCTAATTTACTAACACAAAAAAAATTATTTATTTTCAAAGTTGACAATTTGATTCTGATTTCTAAGGCAAAAAAATCTGAACAATAAGAAACAACACGCACAAATCAAGTGGCACCTACAATTAGATGTTAGAAATTAAATCGCATTAATTCTCATACCACTGGGGTCGATTGTATATTTTTTAATTAAATCTTTTTTATGATTTTTTTATGTTTATTTTTTTTTTTTCAGTTGCCAGCGGAAAAATGTAATGAAGTTTGGCATTGCTAACGGCTTTATTTACGATTTCATTACAAGAAAAAAAGAAGAAAAACACGAAGAAAAAGTTTTTGCATTCATTTTTCTTTTTGTTTTTTGTCTTTTAGGAAAGTATGTTTTTGAGATTTTTTTCAATTTTTTTGACGTGATTTTTATTATATGTGAGTTGATGTTGATTATGAGATTTTTCATCAATTATAATGACAAAAACTTCGATAATAATACCACGATGACAGATCTCAATAGTAACAAAATTGAAAATAATCATTATCATAATAAAAATAACAATAATAATAATAATAATATTAAAAATAACAAAAAAAAAATAATAGATGGAAATCTCATCAATCGACACATTTTCGCTGTAAACCTTAAACCTCCAACACAACTTTGAAACGTAATACCTTCCTTCTCTCTCCATTCTAGTTTTATTCCCTCTTCTCTCCCTCTCTCTCTCTCTCTCTCTCTCTCTCTCTCTCTCTTTCCCCCCTCTCTCTTTCTTTTTTTTTTCTTTTCCTTTTTTCTTTCTGTCTGTCTCTCTCCCTCTCTGTCTTACTTCTCATCATCTTTTCAATTTAATTGTCTCTTCATTTTCTACTTTTTTTCTTTCTTCTCTCTCTTTTTTGTTTATCTCTCTCTCTCTTTCTCCGTCTCCATCTTTTCTATTCATCGCTGCATAAAAAACGCGTGCACAAACAGACAGACAGAGGCACAAATGTACACACAAACATGAACATACAATCACATGCGAAGAGCTAGCAAGTGTACACGCTTAAGCAAGCACGTAATTATATACATGCATGTCAGCTGCTTATTGGCGTGTGTGTGTGTGCGTGTTTGTATGTGTAAATTTGTTTTTATATATTAATAATTATTCATAATTCATGTACGTCATCTTAAACAAAAAATGAATATATTAGTTTTTAAGATAAACGAACACAGTAAATGTGTGTGTGTATAACTGTGATTTCATCATCATCAATATCGCTGTTGCTATCATCATCATCATCGTCATCGTCATCATCATCATCATATCATCATCATAATCATCATCATCATCACCACCATCATCATCATGACCATCATCACAACCATCATCATCATTCACTTCCTCGTCGTCATCATCATCTTCTTCTTCCTCATCATCATCATCTCCATCATGTGTTTGTTTTGCAGAGAGATAAGATCAACATCTAGGGTAATATAAACACTGTTTAATCAGATAAACATACAATAAATAAACATACAAAATGAATAAACATGTTTCTCTTTCCAATGTTTGCTGCTGCCTTGTTATGTTATATGCATGCACGTGCGAGTGTTGAAATTTACAATTGTTTAAAAATGCACGAATTTTTATTTTTATGTACGTTTCTATATATTATGTAAATGTATGTTTGTATGAAAATGCGTGCGTGTGTGTATGTGTGTGTTTGTTTGTGTGTGTGTGTGTACAATTGTTCATGATTATGTATTCATTTGAATTTGTTGGTTGTATGTGCGTTAGAGTTTTAGAAACGCAGTCTGCGTATATTCATAACCCGCTGAATCTTTAGTAAATCTCTTTGGCAATCCCAGCCTGAAAATTTTACTTAGCAAAAAGTGAAAAAAATTCACTAGCCGAAAATCACATAAAATGCAATGAAATTGCGAAGAAATACACCGTCAAAGATAAAACAAATCATACTCAAAAAGTTAGTTTACAATCAAGCGGAACTATACAGAAATCAACAACAACAACAACAACATACATGATGTTTGAAGCACTGACCAACCAACCAGCTAGCACGAGCATATGGTCATCCCAACTATTACTCTTCCATTTAAAAATCGCCACGTTGTTTTATGATTCCTTTGAGTATTCATATTCATTTAATTACGTTAACATTTGGTACTTGCATACACGCAACCATGCATACGCATACATTCATATTTAAATTAATACATGCAAACAATCTTTCAGGCAAACAAACAAACAAAATAGAGCCAATATTTAGACATACAAAACATGCACATCAGGTTAAAAATCGTCAACATAAGCACGTAGAGACGATTTTAAACCAACGTAAACAAGCCTTCAAACGCACCTACAAACACAGTGATATGACGAATACATGTACAAACAGATATAAATATGTAAACATATGTGCGTGCGTGCGTGCGTGTGTGTACGTGTTAATTGTTATAAATAATTAGAGCAATTGTTATCATTTGTTTCATGTATGCATTCATTTCATACATACATTGCTTGCATACTTTCCTAAACAACATCCCAACAGATAAAAATGTACAATATACATGTGTACACATTATTTCAGCATATAACAATGTATATTAGGGTGATGTTATTGCATATAAACAACAAAACTTAACTGATTTGTATTAAGTGTTTAGGTAATTTGGTTTGCATACATACAAAGTAATGTGCAATTTGTGGGTATTTCGTATTGCATAGATACAACCAAACAAAATTGTTTTGTATACAAAATGGAATAGAAAAACACATGAATACCTTAAATGGAGAGAGAAAATTTATTGTTTTCATTAGCCAGCCGCAGGACTAACAATTGAAATTAGACCAATTTGCAAGCGTTCAACCCTTTCAGGAAAAAATTTCTTTGTATCTTGGCACTATGATCTACGCGCTATTGTTGGAATGCTTTGTGTGTACGGTGTGAGTGTGTGTGTGTGTGTGTGTGCGTGCATACACGCACGTGAGCTTTATGAATAGTTATTCATGGTTCTGCGTCGCCGTAACGTAATATTGTATAATGATAATAAATAATCTTGCAAAATTTTATTGTTGTGTGAGTTTATGAGAGGCCAGTGGATAAAGCTTTTCTTTTTTTTACATTCTTTTTCTTCTTTCTTTTCTTTATCATTCGCTTCCATTCTCTCTCTCTCTCTCTCTCTCTCTCTCTCTCATTTTTCTCCACATTATTTTTACAAAAAAAAAAACACACACATAATTATGCATGCAGGCACGCACACGTACATGCGCACGCACACACACACACACACACACAGCACACACACTCGTACATGGACATAGAAACATACATATGCAACTAATTTGAACGAGTTAATACTCACGCAGGAGACATAAAGATGCATGGGCAATGCCCGGTTGAATGAATTCTTCTTACTCACTCACTCACTCACTCACTCACTCACTCACTCACTCACTCACTCACTCACTCACTCACTCACTCACTCACTCACTCACTCACTCACTCTTTCATTCATACGTTCGTTCATTTATTTGTTTATATACACTTTCTTTCTTTTTATTCATGATCTTATTCATCATTAACGTTATCGCCACCACCATCATCGTCTTCATCATCACCGTCCTCATCATCATCATCATCATCATCGTCACCATCATCAACATTGCAATCATCTCAACCATTCAGAAATAAATTTTCCTGTAGTCCCTTTCAGAAACGACCAATTTGGTGATGATGATGATGATTGTGTGAATGATGATGGTTATGATACTTGTAGGGGTGATGACGATGATTGTGAAATAGAAGAAGAAGAAGAAGAAGAAAAAGAAAAAGAAGAAAAAGAAAAAGAAGAAGAAGAAAATGAAGAAGAAGAAGAAGAAAATGAAGAAGAGAAGAAGAAGAAGAAGAAGAAGAAGAAGAAGAAGAAGAAAAAGAAGAAGAGAATGAAGAAGAAAAAAATGTTGATGATGATAGCCACAACATCAGTATCATAACAATGATGAAAATATTGACAAGTCAGATGAACACAATGATGACGTGATTGAGTGAAAGAAACAGCGCTTCAGAATCGAGAAGAAGATGGCTATTACAATGATGATAATTATGATAATCATAGTGACGTAATTTCATCCTTCATAATTTTAAACAGCACACAAATGTGATGTTGAATGAAATGAAAAGATGTTGATGATGATGACGACGATGAAAAATGGGATGATGACGACGAAGACGATGACGTATACGATGATGACGATGATAATGATAATGTTGATGAAGATGATGATGACGATGATGATGACGATGATGATGGTGATAACTGAGATGATGATGATGATGATTGTCATCATCGGCGTCCTATAATTTTTACAACAACAGCTTCGTTTATTGGCCAGCAAACAGCACTTTAATGATGATTCCAGGCTTTCCGAATATCGAGCGGCCATTTTGATTCTATCCTCCCAAATCTCCTCAACCATTTCCGCTATTTTCAAATCGTCCGCCCAATCGTTTGAGTGTTTGAGTTCGGTGACGCCATAGATGATAACGATGACGATGATTCTGTTGTTGTCGTTGCCAATGATGTTGTTGGTGATGGTGATGATGTAAAACTAAAACTGATGTTGTTGACATAGCGAAATTGCGGTAATAGTTGATGTATTGGTAATAGTAGTAGTAGTCGTAGTAGTAGTAGTAGTAGTCGTAGTAGTAGTAGTAGTAGCAGTAGTAGTCGTAGTAGTAGAAGCAGCTTTAGTAGTAGTAGTAGAATTAACAGCAGCAGTAGTATTAGTAGAAAATAGAAACGTCGTAATTGTTGTTGATGTTTTATTGAAGTAGTCAAAGATGACGACGAAGACGATGATGACGACGACGATGATGGCGTGGTTGGCGATGCGATCGAACACGGCAGGATGACTTTTATTATACACATTGGCGTTGGTGTTCGTTACGCTGGCCAGGCAGGCAGAGTAGAGCGTTCGATAATTTTCAAATTAACGACTCTTCGACATTGTACGTTTAAACTTTTATTTGCATGCGAGAAAGTTAGAAAAACTGAAAAAGACTGGAAGAAATTGGCGGGTGATTACATACGCTACATTTAGAAATGATTGACAGAAAGTAAGTGAGAGAGGAGAGTGATAAAAGAGAGAAAAAAAGAAAGAAAGAAAGAGAGAAGGAAAGTGATGTGAAGAAAGATTATGTTTGCTACTATTAGCGATCTGTTAATTATAGCCACCGCTGCAGTTGTCGGCAGGCAACAGCAACGACAGCAGCGTCAGCAACGGCAAAAACCACTACAACGACTACAGTGCTGGCTATAATAATCTGCTTAAAAATGGCTTACATAATCAATGCTCATGAAACTCTAATCCAGGTTCATCCGTCTGAATGCTGATAATAATGGGAAATAAAGGGATTGATAAAAAAAAAAGAAAAAAATAAATTTGATGGGAAAAATATTTTTTCGTTTTAAATTTACACAAATGTTCATTATTGTAATTACTAAAGAAATAAGCACAACAAAATGCTCATGCCAAAATGATAACAACAACAACTACTACTACTACTAATACTACAGCTACAACGACAACTACTCTACTACTATTACTGCTACTGCTAATACAACTACTGTTACCACCACCAACAACAATTTTAGCAGCATGACAACAATAACAGCAACGACGACAACAATAATTTTAATAATGAAACAACATCAATAACAAAATAACAACAGCTTCAAATGATGAATGAGAATTTTTCACGCATTGTTGATCACATGTTAACACGTTCACCTTCAAGTACGTGTGTTCGTATGTTTGTACGAGTTTGTATGTTTCTGTTTGGACGGACACTGTTTGTCTGTCTGTCTGGCTTTTTTCATCTGTCTGTGTTTGTCTTTGTGCCCAAATTCATGTGCGTCTAGATAGTTGTAGGTTTTTGTTAGTCTGTTTGTCCCACTGTATTTTTGTGTAAATAATTGTATTTCTGCGTCTGCCTAACTGTTTGTCTTTGTCTCTGTCTATATAACAGTATGTCTATGTTTGTCTGCCTATTTTCATGTATCTGTCTGTAATTGTTGTATATAACTCTCTAGGTGTGAATTTTCAGACTGATCTGTAGTCAGACTGTTTCAGCGTTTGCATTGTTTTGCATGTATATTTGAATTTAAAATGTGGTTCGTGTATGCATTGAGTTGTTCTATATGCGCGGTAAGTGTGTGTTTTTTAATGTGAAACTTTGAGCCAGACATGTGCATTTGATGTGTTGATGTGTTTTTTATGATACAGTATTTATTTTCAAATGTAAAACTGTGTGTGTGTGTGTTTGTGGTTATATAACTTTCTATATTTAAAAAATGCTGATAACTTTTTTTCTGACTTTATTGGAAGTTTTTTTGTTTTTTTTTACAAAATTCTTATGAAACCATTATTAAACCATTGTTTGAATTGTTGTTCAATTTTGCGTCATTACCTATACCTGATTGCGACTACAAGCAAACATTTACACTGACCTTTTTGAATTTTCATAAGATTATAAAAAAAACTTTGGTATTATTGAATTAACTCTTAGGCCTTTCCAGACACAATACTAATCAATGGACACTCATAGACGAAGGAAAAATTAATTTACCGGGCGATAAATTGAAAACGTTGTCGAACATCTGCCTGGCATGCAATCCTTCAATATCTCCTTCTCGACACCATGATGAATTAAAATTCAATACTTGTGCTTCGAAAGTTCAAAACAACGATGACTTTTTCTTATTTGCAGTTTGCGTGCCAGGCATCATGGCGCTCTGCTGGTGCGTGGTGTGGTTATTTCTGTATCTTCGCAATGGTTTGTACCACACACAGACACAGACATGCACACAGACACACAAGAACACACACACGGACGCGCACACACACAGACACGCACATTTGTATATTCACGTATACACACAACACACAAATACATACATTTCTACAGAGACACGATTCGTACTCACACACCAATACACAGGCACACAGACACGTGCATGAAAAAGCACGCAAATATAAATCACTTAATAGATATTTATAGACAGGTACGCTACGCATATTATTATGATGATGAACGCTGGGTAGAAAAGAAATTTTTTATTTCTATTTTTAATTCGATTGTTTTATTTCGTTACTTATTTGTCATTATTGTTTACTTACTATTCTGTTTATTTGTTTGTCATTTATTTATTTACGCAAACCATGTAAGATACCTACATAAAACGCTTTTTTTTTGTTTGTTTGCATATATTTCTGTATGTATGTTTGTATATTATTTACTATGTTTTTGTTTGTTTTGTATACATGTATGTTAGAATACCACATTTTATGAAAGTTTGTATACTAATAAGTTAATAAGTTTGTGAATGATTTGTATGTTTATTCGTATATCACTTAGAGTATGTGTTTGTTTGTTTGTACGTTTATGTTTTATATGTGTTATGTTTGATTAGTCTGTATAATGGTTAATCACTCTGTGTCTCAAGGATTAAATGCTTGTATTTCTACGTTAACTTTTGTGTTTGTGTGAGGTGTGGTTAGTTGTGTGTTTGTTTGTGTGTTTCTAAATGTTTGTTTGTGGGTGTGTCTCTAAGTGTTTGTTTGTGTGTGTGCGTCTCTAAGTGTTTGTCTGTTTGTGTGTCTCTAAGTGTACCTGATAAATTTATGCAAATATGTGTGCGTGTGTTCGTTTAAGGTGGATTTTATTTTGCATTTGAAAAATTCATCTCGAGTGCATTAATGGAAATTATTGCTTGAAACTTTCAGTATTTCTGATAAGCTATTGATATTTAGGATGATAACGATGATGATGACGATGGTGATGATTATGGTGTTTGTGATGGTGGGGGGGGGCAATGGTGGCAATTGAATTGAATTTTGAATTCATATAGCACCAATTATAACTTCTTCTCATCAGCACACTCCTTGTTGAAATTGCTAATAGCTAAGAGATAGCATGTTGTAAGCGAAGCTATCATCTAGGATCATGACCACTAACAATTACCCGATAGGTATGACTTTAGACATTTTCTAAACGCAGCTTATGATAACCCAGATAAATATAATTCGATGAAGATGATTGTAACGGTGTTTGTGTAAACATTACTGCTTTTTGAAAATTTTCAATTGTATAAAAAAACTATTAAAATTGAAATTAATAACAAAGCAAGGAAAAGCTCCAAATGAATGATATTAATAATTATATTTTTTGTATGATGAAATTAACAAATATATCAAAAACAGCAATCATAAATAATGTTAATAATAATAATAATAATAATAATAATAATAAAATACATAATAAACAAAATGACAGACGACTAACTTAATCTTGACCTTATGCTCCTGACAGCAAGTTTCAATTTTGTTCCGTCTTTCAAATCTTTTATCATTTACTTCGTCAAATTAGTAAGCGCTACAAAAATTAATATTTTTTAATTATTTAAAGATTTTTCAACAAAATGTATAGTTTTTAATATTGATCCTCCAATAAATGACACTCAAAAAAAAATTATCTCAGGTTTCAAAAACAAATACAAAAACTATTAGAATTGAAATTACTAAAAATGTTACCAAACATAAAAAAAACTAAAAAAAACCAAACATTTCAAATTATTTTCAACTTAAAACTTATTAAAAACTAATACAAATCATTGCAGAAAAACCAAAGTAAAGTGGGCAGGCGCAATCCTATAAAATAAAAAAATATTTTTATGTACCGTGGCTTATTCCCAAAAAAACTTTACAGTTTAACAAACAAGAAAAAAAAATTAAAAAACGAAAAAAAACAAAAAGACAAAATGGAAAATTTACACAGAAGGACAAACAAATTAACTTGGGTATGCCAGGATGAGTCTACAATTAACAGGCACTAGATTTACACGGTTTCCTTGCGTGGCATTTTCTCCATGAAATAAATTTAAACACTTTTTTCCCTGTTTTTTTTTCTACAATCTTTCATTTGTTTTTTTGTTTTCATCTAACCATTTTAAGATTTTCCTTCTTAACGTTAAATTTAAAATTCAACCACAAAGTTATTTACTCAAGATATATTTTTAATGAATTTTTTTTCATCGTATGTTTATTTCACAGCACATTTCTAAAAACAAAGAGTCTAAAAACCATCTTCAATTATCATTCGCAACTGAATAAGAAAAATAGAAAGAAAAAGAAAGAGGGAAAAAAAGAGAGAGAAAGAGAAAGAGACAAAAAGACAAAGACAAAGAGATAAAGAGAAAGAGAGAGAAAGAAAGAATGAAAGAAAAAGAGAGAGGTAGTTTCACCTGTACAAAATTAGAGTGAACAATAATTTGTTTTCAACAATGAAAAATCACAACGCGTTTCTCCACGGCATGAATTTTTGATTAGTGTATGCGTGCACGCTCATGCATACGATGGTCTGTTTACGTTCGTTTAATTGATTTTTTATGACGTTAATTAATGTTTGTTTTTGTTTGGAAATGATAATACTACGTCACTTCAATTATTAACTAATTAATTGCTTAATTAATTAATTAAAGTTAACAATGTATTGGTAAATAAAACCTTGTCACCATCTCAACATTCTTGAAATAATCATCACAATCAGTATCACATTGATTAGAAAACATTTTCATCGGCATAAACAACATCATCGTTACAAAAATCTACATCATCATCATCATCATCATCATCTTCATCATCGTCATCATCATCATGTCATCATTTCAATTTCACCAACGTTTCCAGCCAGCCAACCCGTTGTTATTTCCTCCGCCACATTAATACCACTATAAAACATCGATTTTCAGGATAATTCTACAGACGTTAAAAAAGCATGTTGTGATTCGCTTTTTTATTTCTTTTTTCTTAATATTATTTTTTTTTCATTTTTTCTATTTTACTTTGTTGTCTCTCTCTCTCTCTCTCTCTCTCTCTCTCTTTCCTTTTCTCTCTCTCTCTCTCTGCTTTTTTTCTCTGCTCTTTTCTCATTTTCAGCCTTCCTCTTTTAATCGCTTTCACTCTATCACATGTTTTACTTTTTCACTTTCTCTTACTCTTTCTTCCTACTCTCTTTCCTCATTTTCTCTCTTCCTCTCTTTCATTTCTTCTCCCTGCCAGCCAGTCTACCGATCCTCACGTTCCCATGAGTGCACAAAACATACATGCATCAATGAGCCTCAGTAATGAACAGTTGAATAAGCCTTTATCTCTTTTCTCTCCTTCCTCTACTCCTTCCTTCTATCTCACTTTCTTTCTATTAAGAGTTTTTCTTTCGTTTTCTGGTATTCCGTTTCTCTTTTCTTTTTTCTCTCCTTTTCTCTCTATCATTTTTTTCTCTTACTTTCATGTTATCTCTTTCTCTCTTTTTCTTTCTGTCTACCTAAATCTTTCACTCATTTTTTTTCACTTTTCTCAAGTTTCTTATTTTTTATCTTTCCTTTTTAAAACATTATTTTAGTTTTTTTTTAATTTTCTTCAGTTTTCCATGGTAGATATTCACACAGTAGTGAGTTTTTTAATCTTTCATTTTTTTCACTTCCCCATTACTTTCAACCTACCAATCTAGTTTCGTTTTTTATCATTTAATTATTACTGAAAATGAATTTTTTTTTTGAAAACATTTTGATATTATTATTATTATTGTCATTATTATTATGTTATTATGATGTATTATTATAAAATCATGTCTCAACCCAATCATTGGGATTCAATCTCAAGGCACGCTGCTCAAATCAATTACTCCAGCAGAGACAACATGCTGGTCGAAAACTATTGACAACATGTCCAGAGTGCTCTACTGATTTGCAAGGAAGAACATAATTCAACAACTGCCCCCTAATTCAAATTGGTTTAAATGGGGCAAAACCAAAACTCCCTTGTGCCCACTGAGTAATGTTCGGCAAACAAAAAGCATGTAGTGTCAAACTTGTGGTTCAACATCGACTCTGGAGAGATACACAGACATAATAACTTACTGGCGCTGGTTATAGGAGAATTGAGGTTACAGGCTCCAAATGAGTGCTATTTATTTGCGGATTTGGAAATGAAAAGCATCCGTCCAATGCCTATTTAATACATTACGTCTGGACATTGTCCTTTTGCGGGGCAACAAGATTGAGATACTGGAGCTGACAATATGACATGAAACTAATCTACTTTCATTAAAACAATACAAACGACAAAAATATCTACCTTTAGATGCATATCTAAATAATGAATATATCATCTCGACAGTTCTACCATAAGTTCTACAGTTCTTTTAACTTAATATTATTAACCAGAGCCATTAGCTCGTTACACGAAATTTACAGTGACAGAAAAATTGTTCAATGCTATTTAAATATAACTCTCAAGCCCATGGACAGTGAGGATGGGTGGGTCGTGTATTTGATTTGATTAATTTATATTCTATTAAGAGTTTTTCTTTCGTTTTCTTGTATTCAACAACAACAACAACAATAAAAACAACAACGACGACGACAACAGCAACAACAACAACATATACCAATTTTTCAATCTATCATTCCAAAAAACATTTCCGCATGTTGACCGCAAGCGTTTATATAATTAACAAATAGAACCAATCAATAATAAATCTTTATAAAAAAATTATTTAATAACAAGCAAAGATTGTACATCAACAACAACCAACAACATCATCATCAACAACAACATCATCATCATCATCCACAACAAACAACATCATCATCATCCTCAACAACATCATCATCATCATCAACAACAACCAACAACATCATCATCATCATCATCATAAACAACAACAAACAACATCACCATCATCATCAATTACAACCAACAACAACATCATCATCACCATCATCAACAACAACAACAACAAACAAACAATGCAAATACAAACAGAAAAATATTATTCTATCAATAACACTACATTCATTTTTTATCAGAAAAAAAATCGACATAGAAGCGGCAAGAAATCAATGGAGAACACAAACATTCATAGACCAACGTAACGCACACACACAGACACAACACACACACACAACACACACACACAACACACACACACGTACATACACACACGTACACACACACACACACACGTACACACGTTCATGGTAGATAATTCTTTCGCGACCAGCCGTTCCTTAAGTCGGTAGAGAATTAAGCAAATCCTTACTAGGCATTAGTCAAACGGTTCGATTAGTAATAGCGTAATGAAAATTGCACGCGCTGAGTAGCCTGCAGATTTTATACTCGTGTCTGTGTGTGTCTGTGTGTGTGTGCGCGTGTGCGTCTGAGTTTGTGTGTATGTGTGTTTTTGTGTGTGTAAAGTGTAGATTCATACTTGCGGGTTCAGGTTATGCCGGTTTACGTGTGCTTAAAAAAGTACATTTTCAAAACATTTATTGATCTAGAAAAATATCCATCTACCTCACCGATGCATTTGATGCACAGTTACACACGATCTTACTCCAATGCATCTCACTCATCCAATGTATTGACATTCCAGCACAAAGAAACAGATGCAGGTACAACTATGCAAACCCCCAACCTGCATACACTAAAAAACTGACACACACACTTACTCACTCACACACACACACACACACACATGCACATAAACATACACAACAAGCGTCCATTTGTATAATACAAACACTTATTCACACATACACACATGCGCATAAACATACACACTAGCAAGCATAGACTCACACCCACAAACACAATTAAGCAAATTTTGCATACAAAGAATCAGGCACAGAAGCAAAAGCACTCACACTTAAACAAATTCAAACACACCTATATACAAACACACATGTATACAAACGCACACACACAAGCACACAAACAGACAAACCGACATATTTTAAATGTATTCATGGAAATATTTACTGCGGAAAAAATTCTCCGGTACTTGCATTGTGATGATTGTCAGTGCATTATAGGTCTGAACGTGACCTTGTGAATGAACCGTGTACATGCGTGCGTGCGTGCGTGAATTGAATTCACACAAACATTCACGTATGTGTGAATTCACGTATGTGTGAACTCACGTATGTGTGAATTCACATAAACACACACATACACTCTACACGCACACAAGAACACACACAAGAACACACACACATAAGTAAAAAACAAAAATACAACTGTTTATGTGCACGATTTTGTATGGACTTGCACGTGTGTATGTGTAGGCACGAACGCTTGCACGTGAATTAATGCGAGTTAAACTTGTTGCACTGCAAGAATCATATAGCGCTTTACAATTTTCTGCCGATGTGCGTCTGAGTGCATCTAAATATTCGGCGAGATGGCCTTTCAGTTTATGCAAACATTCTCCTCATTGATATCCTGAAACGTCGTCATCGTCGTCGTCGTTGTTGTTGTTGTTGTTAACATTGTTGTTGTTTTTCCTGTTTTTGTTGTTGTGACCACTATCGTAATGCGGAGAGTGAAAAATATAAAAAAAACGAAAAAAACTAGATAGATTATATAACCTGCTTCACTCCCTCCTCATCCTCATCATCATCATCACCATCATCATCATAACCACCAATACAACCATTCCTGTGCACCCAATAATGTAAAACAAGCACAGAAATTCTCTTTTTCTCTTCTTTTCTCTCTCATACACACACACCAAAAAACTATTTTCAAATATACACATGCACATATTTACGCACAAAATTAACAAAACATACACGTACAGCCATAAAATTACAAGCGAACACGCACAAAAAAATGAAAAAAAAACTCAAAAATATTTTGAAATATTAAATCTAAAAAGTTTTTCAAACAATAGAACGCTGTTTTTTCACATTGTCTTCGTACAAAAAATTTTTGGAAAATGAAACAAAAAAATTAATAAGGATATGAACCAGCAATAAACGTTCACAAAATCAATGAAATGTCTTCACATTGTTTTTAAAAACCAAATGAATAAAACAGAAAATAAAAAAATCTTTAGTTCAAGGAGAAAATCTTTCCTGTAAGACCAGGTATAATACTATAAGAAATTAATTTATCACCGCCATTCAAGACAACGAATGAGAGTGTATTGAAACAGTCCGGTTATGAAAAGAGGAAATTACTAAAGATAATCCAACGGGGGCAGTTTTTTGGTCACATCATGCGGAAGGAATGAATGGAAAATCTAACAACTACTGGAAAGATTGCAGAGAAATGAGATCGTTACCAACAACGAGTAACACTCGTGAAGATCTTGTGTCACTTGTTGAATATCACCACATTTCAACTCTTACAAAGTGTTAAAGATCGGCTTTTGTGGAGGTCGATGGTCGCCAATGTCCTGATAGGATAAGGCACGAGAAAAAAGATGATCACCATGAACAAATCAAACGCCAAATGATTTTTTTTAAATCAAATTGAATACAAAACAAAGGGACAATTATTTTTAAAAGTTTCGATGAATTCAACTTGATAAACCCATAAACCAGGTGCTATATTTTTTATTTCAATTTCAACTTTTACTTTGTTGACATGTTGAAATATAAATGGGCAAACTTCTTCCTTTTTGGAGTAGTTATTTCAAAAAGTAACTAATTGTTACAGAATTTTTCAGCAATTTGGTTATAAAAAGACAAATTTCAGTTGAGTATGAAATGAAAAGTGAAGAAAAAAAAAACAAAACATGTGGATAGGAAAACCAATTATACGTTCGTGCTCTGCATACAAAAAACTCGCATTTTTAAAATAATTACGCAGACATTCAGACTCAGAAAATTTTACAAAAACAAAAAAATTTCCATTGAAGTAAAAATTTTCATAAAAAATTATTTATATAAGAAGAGAAAATTATACAAATTATATAAAAAAAACATTTAGAAGAACGTTGACAAACAATATTTCCTACAAGACACATCAGACAAACGTGAAAAAATACAAAATTGAACTGTAGAAATGAAATTTACAACAGATTATAAAGTAGTTTTAACAAAAGTTAAGAAGAAAAAGACAACACAATTAAATTTAACGTCGAAAATTGTTAAATAAAAATTTTAAATCAAATTTTTTTCTGTTATTACGAGATGTAAAATTGATAAGTCCTAGGAGAAAATTGCACCGGTAATCACATCAAACAAAAAAGTAGATGAGAGAAAAAAGAAATATATCTTTCTATAAATTGAAACGATGGGATGACAACGTTGAAGTTTATGCTAAGGTTGATGATGAATCGATCTTTCGGTGACAAAAAATTGATGTGATAGAATAATTAGGGTGATAATGTAACAAACAGAAACAAATAGATGGTGATGTTAGTTTTAAGGTTTTAAATCAGGGGTGGGCTAACTTTTTGCTACGAGGGCCGCTTTGAGAACTATTTTACCTTTGAAAGTATATGTACTTTTTTCGGCCCGGAGGAGAATTTTTTTAAGATTTGTGGGTCCTTTTTTTGGTCATAATGTCTGGCTGACGACCATTTTTTTGGTGAACAAGGCCTCGAGGGCCGCACATAAAATAGCTTTGCGGGCCGCATGCTACCCGTGTGCCGTAGTTTGTCCACCCCTGTTTTCAATCATTATAACGATAAGGATTCTTGATTTAAATGCCAAAGTGCACTCTTTAAAGAGCATCATCAACTCAAGGAAAATGAAAGAAATTTGTTGGCATTAAAAATTCAAAAATTTCATTTTTTGAAGCAGATTAAAAACGTTTAAAAAATTAATTGAAAGAAATGAAAATTATTCAAATAAAAAAGCTAAAGAGATTAATTAAACAAGAGGACAGAACAACACAACCACGCGTATTTGCAGGTAAAAAAAAATTACTCTCATATTCTCATATTACTAAAATTTTTAAATAAAAAATTAAACTTTGCCCCAACAAATTAAAACATTTTCAGTTTTTGTTAAACCAAATTTTTACAAAAACTTCCATTAACTCAGTCAGAGGAGCCTTATTTAACTCATTTAAAAACATCAACAAATAAAAAACTAAAACATCAAACCGCCCGTATAAGCCAAAACGTGTTAACAACATAAAAACTAGCAACTTAAACCTAAACAACAACGTGAGAAACGCTACCAGAAACAACAACAATAGCTACAATAACAACAAAGAACAAAAGCAAGCACATCAACAAGACAGACGACCCACATGAATAATCGTGCAATGGGCCAACGTTATTATTCGCCTGCTGAAAATCAGCACTAACCGAAGTAAAGGGCCAACTAATTCATGAATATTTATGGCCTTGGGCAAGCCAATAAAAAACAAGCAATCTCTGAAAATTGGTTCTCTACATAAGTATAGGCACACATGCACGCTACTAAGAACTCATACACACACACACACACACACACACACACACCAAACCACACACAAACACACGCATGCACACAGAACCACACACATCCAAACAATTCACGTACGTCAGCACAAACATGGCACAATGAGCATTAATGCATCGAGGGAAATCTGATTCAGTCGTGATTGCATCGTGTGTGTGTTTGTGTGTGTGTTTGTTTGTACGTGTTTGTATGTTTATGTTTTTATGGTTGTTTATATTTTTCAGTCTTTTCATTTTTTCATATTTTTTGTGTTGTTGTCAAATGATTAACCAGTATGTTGAAGCGATCACTTCAAACATGTCTGCCTTTTTATCTCACGTTTTCATTTTGCTATGGGTGTGTTCGTTATTTATTTGTCGAGTTGTATTGTTTTGTATGTTTTGTATTGTTTTGTATGTTTTTTTATTGTTTTATATGGAAGGATGTTTATTAGGCTGTTGAATGCCTGGTGTTGCTTGTGGTCTTTCAAAATTATTCTGTTATAACATGTGATATATTATCTGCGAATCTAAGAATTATTCTAAGTAGTAGTAGTAGTAGTAGTAGTAGTAGTAGTAGTAGTAGTAGTAGTAGTAGTAGTAGTAGTAGTAGTAGTAGTAGTAGTAGTAGTAGTAGTAGTAGTAGTAGTGATGGCGGTGGTATTAATAGTAGTAGTAGTAGTAGTTGTTGTTGTTGTATACATTGGCGTGTAGTATACATTATACAGACACCAGAGTACATGATGTATTCATCAATGTTGTTGTTTAGAGATCTGGTCCGGTCTGTTTTGTTGTTCGACTCGGTTTATGTGACAACTAACATTTATTCCAGAAGTTTTGTGGAGATGTTCTTGATTCAATGTTTGCTTACCGATTCTCACAATCGTTTACTTGTGTGCTTGTTGAGGTGTTAGTTCGTTCGTTTATGTTTTTCTTGTTCGCTCGTTTGTTTGTTTGTTTGTTCGTTCGTTTGTTTGTTCGTTCGTTTGTTTGATTGTTTGTTTTTTAGTGTTTGTGAATTCATCTATTTATTAATAAATTCATTCATTTACTCATTCATTCATTTATTAATTCATTCATTCATTCAACTATGAATCCATTCATTCATTCATTCATCCATCCAAACGTTGATAGCGTTTAAAAAAAAGTCAATAAATGAACAAGAAAACAAACGACGCATGAAAATAAATCATGAACGCAATTGTAGAAACTTTTAAAACTATCATATCGTGATTGAATGTATCGTATCGTAATTGAATGTATCCTAACGTGATTGAATGTATCCTATCATGATTGAATGTATCCTATCGTGATTGAATGTCTCCTATCATGATTGAATGTATTCTATCATGATTGAATGTATTCTATCACGATTTAATGTATCCTATCATGATTGAATCTATCGCATCATGATTGGTGGCGATGATGATGAAAGAAATAATGATGACAAAGTTGCCGACTTTAGCCACACTGATAAATAACATTCACGATGAAAACAACGATGGGAATGATGGTAAAGAGGACGATGATGACGATCTTTAGAATGATGATGATGATGACGACGATGATGACGACGATGATGAGGATGATAGCCACTAGACAGAAAAATATTTACTTACACCAATGCGGCGATATTCTTCATCGTATGTCAATTAAATGAATTGATCCTCTCTTAATGCACAATGATGATGATGATGATGATGATGATGACGATGCACAATGATGGTAATTAGGATGATGGTGAGGAGGATGATGATGATCATAATAATGGTAATGATAATTAGATGGTGATGAAACTAACATAATAAAAATACAAAATAGTTGACATATAGTAAGAAAAATCAACATTAAACACACAAACTAATAAGTGGAAACAAATCAATAACACAAACACAATAA
>NW_008703718.1:4544664-4590096 GCF_000326865.2 Helobdella robusta | reverse complement strand
CTTCATAGCCATCACACTCATTGTCGTCAACATCATCATCGTCACAATATTACTACTACTGCACTCATTATCATCGTCGCCATCATCACAAGCATTGTAGTTGTTAAAATATTATCATTAACATGGTCGTTCTCGTCAAAACATTTTCTCGTCGCCAGCAGTGTCGTGTTTTTTTTTTATCGCCGGGGTCTATTTTACGTTTACTGGCTGCTGAATGGCGAAAGCCTTTAGAGATACTTCACATATTACGGACGGCTGGTTTATGGTTATTGTTGATGTTGTTTTTGTTGTTGCTGTTGTTGTTGTTTTTGTTGATGTTGTTGTTGATGTTAGAGTTGTTGAACATGTTGTTGTTATTGCTGAGGTTATTTTTGTTGATGTTGTTGTTGATGTTTGTGTTGTTGATATTGTTGTTGATATTGTTGTTGATGTTTTTGTCGTTGATGTTGTTTTGTTGTCATTTTATGTATTTTTTTATGATCGGCGTTAATGTTTTTGCTGTTTGTATTGTTGATGTTACCAACACTAATACTCTACTTAGGCTGTTCTATTCAAAAATGTTATTTTTACTGTGTTTTGGTTGATGTAATGTTATGAAAATGTTGATGTAGGCTTTGTTTTTCATTTACAACTTGTTATATCAGCAAATGGCATTAACAAACATGCTGTAAAAATAATATTTAAAATTTAGCAGCAACGGTAAAAAATAAATAAAAGTGGGAAAATGAAGAAAAACGAAGGAAAAATACAAAAAAAATTACAAATTGACACAATAAAATTAATATAACGGGATGGCAACATAATGGAAGAATGATGTTATTGCAATATTTGATTAACACGATGGAAAAAATTTTTCACTCTCATCTGAAAAAAAATTTTTTTCCTGACACGAGCATATTAAAAAAAATACTTTTTATGCAACATACAAACACCAAATATACAAAACATACAAACACAATAAGTATACAAAACATACAAATAATATTTATAATAGTTATTTTAAAATTGAAAAAATTATTCTGACCGTAACAGTAGTTTCGGGACTCGTTGTTGAAAAATGTCCTGTAGCATGAACAAATTCTTCAAATTCTTAAACTGCATAATTTCAAAAAAAAAAACATATTACTTATTTGAAACTTTAAAAATAATAAAAAACAAGAAAAAAAAAGTAAAAATTGAATATGAAACGGCAATGAAAACACTCTCCATCCCTCTTCTCCCAGCAGAACTAAACATTTTTATTCTTCTACATCAATAAAAATATTTGCACCCTCCATCTAAAACTACAGTTTAAAATACACAAAAATTTGTTGTGTGAGTGTTGTGTGTGTGTTGCGCATGTGTGAATGTGTTGTGTATGTGTGTGTGCGTGTGTCTGTGTGTGTGGTGTGTGCGCATGAATGTATGTGCTGTGTATGTGTGTGTGTTCGTGTGTCTGTGTGTTTCAAAATAAAGCATTCAGTCAACAGCACCCTCAGTAGTATCAAATGAAAACAGGGAAGCAAAGGAAATTTAAGCCATTGAGAAGCAAATGAAACCTACTACCATCAACATTTGGGAAAAAAATTCTGTTTTTTTTTTGTTTTGCTTTGTAAAATAGTTTTCTGATTAGTTGAATTCAAAAAAAATTCAACATAAAAATACAGTTCACGCTAACAACTCTAAAATCTACCACCACCATCACAACCACCACAACAACAACTGAAACTACAACTACAACATCTTTATATGCATACTCAACAACTACGTATAAACTTCAATTACATTAACACCATAAACAATAATAACGATGGCGTTATAAACGAGATGAACAACAATAACAACTGCGATATAAACAGCAAAATAAATAGAGAGAGAGAGAGAGAGAGAGAGAGAAGGAAAAAGAGAGAGAGAGAGAAAGAAAGAGAGAGAGAGAGAGTGGAAGAGTAAGAGAGAAGTAATGCGATAATACCGACAACATCACGCTTGTAAATGTCACTGTCATGGATGAAAAACAGGACAACATTAACAACAATAAAGTCAATAATAACATAACAACATAAACAACAACATCAACAATAATAGCAACAGCAACTACATTAACAATCCCATTAGTACCAACAACATCAATCCCATTAGTACCAACAACATCAACAACAACAACATCATCATCCAAGCCCATTGATAAACAACAACATTATAACAGCAAAAAAACTTATTATTAGTTTGTAACTTATTATTGTTAGTAACGTTGTTAAAAACACATTTACAACAACATTAACAACCATACTACCAACTAAATCAACTACAAATCTATACAAACTCATAAACAACTGCAACAACAGGGGCATAAATCAAACACACACACACACACACACACACACACACACACACACACACGATATTACACGCTTCACCGCTGACAACAGAAACAATAATAAAAACCTAAACATCAAGGAAAATAATTACTGTAGAACAAAATATGAAATTACAACAATAAAAAAATCAATGACGTCATCAATAACAACAATAAAATGGCAACAACAACAACTGCAAAACAACAACAACTGCAAAAAAAATCATCTGAAAAAAAGTGAAAACGATAAGAAAGCCATAGACAAGAAAGTGATTTCATTCCATCTATCGTGTAATCAACTGGCGTCCATAGATAAAACAGTGCTGGAAACATAATAAACAAAGCGAATCGATATAAACATTACTACTACTACTATTACTACGCATGAAAAATAAAGTGCTACTATTACTATAACTACCACAACCACTACTACGACTGCTACAACCGCTACTACTACTACTACTACTAATACTTCTACTAATACTACTACTACTAATACTACAACTGCTACTACTATTATTATTACTACTACTACTGCTACTATTACTACTACTACCGCTGCTGCTGCTTCTGCTACTACTGCTACTACTACAAGAACTATCAAAAATGCAACTAACGAATCTCTTTCATGAATACTCAAACTTGAAATTTTCTAACATACCACTGAAACATTCAATACCAGCACCACCATCATTACAAAATTCATCAGTACTAAGTACTGTATTTCAGATATTACACATCTGCAAGATATATTAGAAATACTGAAATGAGTAATTTTACTAACGGGAAATTATCCTTTCTTTGTAGTACTCTTACATCATTCACAACATCTACCCACCCGCACAGGTCTTACTGGCACATTCTAAGAAGTGATTTAATAACCGGAACGACATAAATGGCAAAATCTATTGCTGCATCGATGTTCGTCTGGCTACTAACGCTACTATCGCTACTGCTGCAGTTGCTAGCCTCGCTACTACAGTTACTACAAAAATTTTATCACTGACTATTCCAGGTATTGTAAATCAATTACGTTTAAACTAAAACTTTTACGATTTTACGTTTTCGTTGTTTCAAAATAAATTTTTTTCTCTATATAATTCGGTTCCATTGTATCGTGTTTTCTTGTTATATAAAATATGTTAAGAAATCTATCTCCCATTAAAAAAGTATTAAAAAAAATTACTTTGCATGGTTTAGTATCTACGTTGATTGAACTCTAAGCTTTATTTGGCATATTCGATATCTTTGTTTACCAATTGTAGAATATTTGGTTACTACTACTCACGTTTGCACCTGAAAATTATTATTACTAATCTTTAAACATCTTTGGTTACTGAGTTATATATCTATGGAGTGAAAAAAATTGGTCATCTAGAGTAACTAAATTTTTTATTGTATGCTAACAGAATTTAATATATCTATTGTTATCAAATTATAAGCCAGTAGTCACTAAATTGTATGTCTATGATGAATAAGTTTCATGTCTATGCTAACTAAATTTCACATCCACGCTTGCTGGATTTTATATCTATGTTTGCTAAATTTTATATCTATGCTTACTAAATTTTATATCTCCAGTTACTTAGTTTTATATCTTTCGTTACTGAACCTAATATCTTGAGTGCGTGCATTTGTATGCATATCGGAATCTGTCTGTCTGTCTGTCTGTCTGTCTGTACATGATATGCTTGCATCTATGTATGTTTGTTAAATCCAAAACATGTATGTATGTATGTATGTATGTATGCATGCATGTATGTATGCATGTATGTATGTACGTATGTATATACGAATGCATAATACACTAAGACGCCATGTTCGAGTTTTATTTCTTTGGGCGTTTGGTTTTATATCTATGCCGCTGATAGCATAAGATTGATTTCTTAAATTGCCTATTTATTATCTTTGGATTTATTATTATGTTTATTGTTCTTTGTTTTTGTGGTTGTTATGGAGAATAGCAACTATGGTAATAATAATATTGTTTATTTTATTAACAGATATAATAGCAACAACAACAAATATATTGACGGTATAGATGTTATTTTTTAGCTGACTGTACCCAGCACCTTTATTGAAATAGTTGTTGTTACTTTTGTTCATCATTATAAGCAAACTTTTTTACCATCATTTTCATCATTATTACCATCATCATCGTCGTCATCATTACCACCATTGTCGTCGTCATCATCATCATCTTCACCGCCATCATCATCGTCATAGTTTTGTACAATTTTTTTTTTTTTTTGCAATATTAATTGGTTCGATAACTCTCTGTACGTTCATAATTGCCGAAATAATCTAGCGCGCACACACAAAAAAACAAATACCAGAACAATCGCATTTAGACGGAGGTAATAAATTACGGATAGTACACACACACACGCATACATACACACACACATATACACACACACACGCATACATACACACACACATATACACACACACACGCATACATACACACACACATATACACACACACAGCGATAAACATACACACCCATAAATATATATAAATCTATCTTGCAATATATATATATTAATTTAAATTTGCAAAAAAAACAACACAAAATTAAGATTAAAAAACAACATAACAATAACAAATAACGGATATATAAAGCAAACCACACCATAAAGAACAACATTATGTAAAGCAATGATACTAAAATCAATATTGAAACGAAGTGAAAAACAGGTTTTATAGAATGAATGATAACAATTGAACATTATCATCATTGTTATCATCGTCATCGTCATCGTCGTCATCATCACCTGATATTTTCTTTGATTTGGTTTGACGAAATCAAATATAACAACTTAATAACCAAGAAAAAAACAAAATTAACACAAGAAAGATCATAAATAACAATAACAAAAAGATCATAAACAATAATAACATAAACACTTAAAACATAAAATGATAAAATACCATACCATAGGCAGGCATTAACATAGATATAAATATCACTAAACAAAATCATAAACAATTAAGAATTTGCAGTAGAAAGGCATTTTGATAGATAAACCCTGGAGAAATACATATATAACATATATATTAATATACATTTTTAAAATGAGTAAAAAGTATGGATGAAATAACAGTTGATCAGTTAACATACACATCGGCCGGTACTAGCACACGAAGCCACGACCAAAGGTGTATTTTTATGAACACCTAACTCGTTTAAGGAAAAAAATTTTCATCTTTATTATTATAATAAACCAAATGATAGTAATTTCTTTATATAATAATCTTGATTTAAATAACTTTCATTTTTTCAAACTGTCTTTTCTTTGCTGGCTGGCTCGAGAAGCAGCCCCCACGGCACTTAATGCTAAATATTGCATTTTTGCAATGCCCCGTTTTTATCAACATCCACATTAAAATGTATTTATGCAAGTCTTTCTCGGGTGAGCAATAAAATAAGATTATGACCGGGCGATAAAACGTAGAGGAGCGTGGAAAAACAAAGACAGTAAATTATGCACAACAAAGAGAAAGAATATTCGTTTTTATTCTAGCGTGACTTTGGTTGTGCGTGTGTGTAAGCGTGCGCGTGTGTGTGTTGTGCATGTTTGTATGTGTGAGTGTGTTAGTGTGTGTGTGCGTGTAAGATGCTTGTGAGCGTGTGGTTTGTGTGTGTATGTATGTGTTTAAATTTGATTCTATAAGCATTTGGAAGGTTTTTTAAGTTTTTTTTACATGTGTGAATATATTTATTTTATGAAGTGCATTTTCGTTTAAATAAAAGTCGAAAATTTATTTGGTTTGTTTAAAATGTTTTAAAGCATTAGATGCAACCTAGTTAAAATGTGCGACTCGTGGCCTATCATAAATTACTGCCTTTAGAATATTTAACAAAAAATTTTAAAACGAAAAATAATTCATTTTCATGAAGTAACTCTAAAAAAAGAAAGAAACTTCAAAACAACTTTGAAAAAGTACATAAAGAAAAAAAACCATCAATCGAAAAAAATGAAAAAATTTAATTAAAAAATTCCACCAAACCACAAAAACTCGCCAGATCACTTATAAAAAATTTCACTGCTGACCAACCGAAACACAAAACCACCACAAGCAGAATAATGTAATAAAACTCAAAAACTGATAAATAATTAATTCCACGTGGAAGACATTGTCTCGAACTTTTGCAGCAGCAGGTATGTTGTGCTACTGGAAGAGCACGGGGAGGAAAAAATAAATGCGAAAGGAGCGTGGAAGTGTGCTTTGACGTCGTTATAGCTTTCCTTATAAATAATGCATACATGCATGCATGCATACATATGCAATGTACTGTACAGGTATGGTGGTTGTTTGCCTCTCTCTATGTGTGTGTGTGTGTCTCTGTGTTTTTCTCTGTGTGTGTGAGTCTGTGTTTTTCTCTGTGTGTGTGTGTGAGAGAGAGAGAGAGAGAAAGAAAACCCATATATACATAATGTATGTGTGTAAATTTCTTTGTGTCTATATTTAGACTTTAAAACCATTCCAAAGTGTGCAATCAATTTTTTGAGTTTGAACGAATTTTTTAGTTTATATTTTCATCGCAATGTGGTTTCATGAAATTAGTCGTTTGTTGAATAATTTATTAGGAAGAATTTTAATAAATTTATTTACGTGTTTGACTGTATTTCAACTGATTACAACTATTTTCCTTCATCGACAACATCCTGTAAGCAAACTAAGAAAAAAAAAAACAACACAGAAACCGAACACACAAGAAAGAAACCAATAAAAAACGACTGAAAAAAAAACTAAACCGGAGCGAGCGCACGTGTACGCATAAACGCGTACACACACGAACACCCGCACGCACACAGACACATTTACACACACGCACGCATGCACGCACACGTCACACACGCACCTGCGTTTAATCTATCGAGGGTTTATAGGAGTTGATGATATTTATGCCCTACACAAATTACTGATAAGTTTTTTTCTCAGCAAATGGAAAAAAAACTACAAATAAAAAACAACAAAATAATAAAAAAATAAGCAAGAATGGAGAGCTAATTGAAAATAATAATAATAATAAATTAAAACATCGGTCCATTCGTTTAATGTATTTACATTCATTAATGTATTTATACTAATTTCATGTTTTTTCTTTCATTATTTTTCATATACAAGTACATTAACTCGTTCATTCATTTACACAAATAATGAAGAAACAATATAGAATAATGAAAACAAACATAGAAAGCGGACAAACACAACCCAAAGAGACTGACTGACTAGCAATTGCTAAAGGCAACCGAATGACCTCATGTCGGGTCACACTTGGCATTTATTTCACTTGAGCAAGAAATTTATTCCAAGTCATAGTAAAAATATTAGAAGTAGTGAAGTTACTGTGGCTACTACTGCAGCTTCTAGTACTTCAGCTACTACTAGACCTACCACAGTTACTAATGAATTACCTACTTCGACTTGAATAATATAACATGTAAAATTATCCTTAAAATTACTGCAGCTACTACTCTTACTACAGCTGCTACTCATATTTCTGCTAGTATTACTACATTTAATATTGCATTGTTATAATTGATACAACACCTGCTACTGCTTTTATCATGGCAGTAGATTGACTTTTATCAACCTACAGTTTTATATGATCAATTTTATAATATAGTTTTATAAACATATAAATCGTTAAGTTATGAAACGTTTAAGTAAGTTTTTTTTAATGAAGAATTTGCACATTTTGCTGTTCATTCTATTTTTTTTTGGCTAGTTTTAGTAAAATGCCTCATTTCAAAATAGAAATAAAACCAACAATTCATTATTACCGTATCATTGCCATCATCATCATCATCATCATCATCATCATCATCATCATCATCATCATCATCATCGTCGTCGTCGTCGTCGTCATTATCATCATCATCATAATAATAATATTCATCATAATCGTCATCATTATCATCATCATCATAATCGTCATCATCATCATCATAAAAATAAAAATAATAATCATCATCGTCATCATCACCCCCATCGTCATCATCACGGCCTTGTACTTCCTTGCAATCGCGTTTACATCAGCATGTCAGGTGCCAGGAACGAAGGGAATGAATGAATGAATGAATGAATGAATGAATGAATGAATGAGGAAGATCAAAGATGGGAGGATGGTGGTTACGATGAAAATGAGATGGTGGTGATGATAGAAATGATGACGACAATCATGATGAAGTTGGTGAAGACGTTTGGGATGGTGATAACGATGTAGATTATGATGACGACGACGATAAAGACAAGAGTGATAATGATAATGACGATTAAAACGATGATGATAATGATGGTGATGATGATGATGATGAGGATGATGAGGATGACGATGGATGATGCATGATGATGAGACTCGCTTATGTGAGAGCGCAAAATTATGCGATATGAAATGAGAGAAAACATGAAGAGAATGAAAAAAAAATTTGCATAACGTTTGCACGAAAGTAATGTAGGAAGCGGTCTCTGTTTACATTAATATGCGTGTGTTTGTGTGAGTGTGTTTACGTGTGTGTTTATGTGCATCTCTCTCTCTCTCTCTCTCTCTCTCTCTCTCTCTCTCTCTCTCTCTCTCCTTTCTCTTTCTCTCAACTTTTTAGTACTATATATGTGTTATTCTTAATTTTTGAAAAAAATTGATGAAACCTTATGGATGTTTGTAGGCATGTTTATGAGAGTTCAATTTTATTACCTTTTGTGTACGTGCGTGTGTGTGTGTGATTGTGTGTGTGTGATTGTGTGTGTGTATGATTGTGTATGTGATTGTGTTTGTGTGGTGTGATTGTGCATGTGTGTGTGATTGTGTATGTTTGTGATTGTGCGTATGTATATGATTGTTTGTGTGTGTGTGTGTGATTATGTTTGTATGATTGTGTGTGGTTTGATTGTGCGTGTGATTGTGTGCGTGTGATTGTGTGTGTGTGTTTGTGTGTGTGTGCGTGGGATTGTGTGTGTGTGAATGTATGGTTTGATTGTGTGTGTGTGTGTGTGTGTGTGTGTGTAAGAAAAATCAAAAGGAAGAGATTAAATCGGAGCGTAGTGGAGATGGAGGCAGGCGATGATTGTGTAAAGAAATGTATGGATGAATGATAGAAGATATGAATGAATTAAAAATGATAGATGGACGGATGGATGACTAAAGGAGAGAATGAATAAAAAAGATGGATGGTGGAGAAATAGGGGAAATGACTGAAAAATTAGCAACTAAAAAATAAAAACTGAATGAATAAACAAAAAACGATTAATCAAATGAATAATAGAAATGTTTTGTGAAATAATAAAAAAATTATTTAGAAAAACAAATATAGCAAATATTGTAAGATACATTAAAAAAATCTAAAAAAATGAAATACTCCAATAGAAAAACACATATATCTTCATTACAAAACACTAACACTACACATTCAATATAACTTAATCAAATTTTGGCATAATATTTTCACAAGCCAATTCATTTTTAATGAATTTTTTTGCAACCAGTAGGTGTCTGTTTAATTAATTTCAATTGAAAACTTATTTTTCATTAAGAAATAATTTTTTTGGAATCGCTTTTCTTCTTACAAAAAGGTTTTAAGACTAAAAAATGTGCATTCTGGTTTTTGAAAATTTTAAAAATAGATATAAATAAACATCTTTTTGTTTTGAAAAAGCTCACAATTACTACTAAAAACACTAATACTTGAAATAGTATAATACTAATATTACTACTGACACAAATCGTGTTACTTTTCCTATAGATACTATACCCCTGACACAAACAATATTACCTTTCATACGATACTATACTGAAACTTTCAAAACTTTCAATCATTGGGAATTACTATTAATTCTCTCAAAAATTTTATCACCCAAATTTAGTTGAAATGTCAGTTTCATTAATAACTGCAATAACTCTAATAAAATTTAATTAATAATCAAATAATAAAATAATTACAAATAAATCGCACATAACTGAATGCCGGCAATAAAAAAGTAAATAATAGTAATAATAATAATAATAATAATAAATAAAAAAGGCAAATAAACAAAATCGATAAAACCATTAGAGATAAAACTAATCAGAAATGGCAGAAGTAAGGGAGGGCTTACAACATGTATGAGCTACCAGTTCGTTCTGTCGTTTTGCTGTTTAGGACTCAAAATGTACATTGTTTATGATGTTTAAACACAGTTTACGATGTATAAACACTTTTTTATGGTTACACAAACCATTGTTTATTATGTATAAACACTGTTTATCATAAAAATAAACATTGTTTGATGTGTATATACTGTTTAAGATCCAAAATAAGCACTGCTAGATATGGTTTTTTATATCCAAACATTGCCTTTGATAAATAAAATTGTATGTTACAATAGTTTTTGTCACATGTAAACAATAAACATCGATTAAACAATAAACATCGATAAACATATTTTTTTAAATAATAATAATTATTATTATTGATGATAAGTATATACTGTTTGTGAGTCGTGTCAAGTTTAGAAAACAGGGTTTCGGAGGTGGCCATCCCGTCATCAAGAGGGGCCCCCAGTCAAAATTTGCCCCCGTCATAGTTGTCTAGAGACATGGCTTATGTGTGTTTGTTATTGTTTAGGTGGGATGAGTTTTTCTCTTTCCTTGATTGATCGCAAGTTTGAGGATGCACTAAAGAGAAATAATTATAATACTCATTAATATTCTTGTAATTTATGTAATTTATTTAATTAATGTTTTGAAGTTTAAAGTAGTCATTGAATGTGATTGTTAAAATGTAATGACGTACAGAAAATTTATAAACAGCCCAGTACAGTAAATGTTGTTTACTTAAAACATACAAAGGCCAAAACTCACAAAAAATTTTTAGATAAAACAAAAAAATACACATGAAAATACAAAATGTTTTGATGGTTTTTTTTAATCGGCTGATCAATGACATCAGAAATCACGCTCGGTTTGCTACTCAAAAAAATGCATGAAAAAATTCTGTCAGAATGATTGAACATGAAAGAATGTATACCTGCAACTTACAAACATACACCACACACACATACACACACACACAAACACACACTCATACATACAAATATATTCACACATTTTCATTCGCGCGCACATATACAAACAACAAAACATATACACAATTATACACACAAATAAACTCAGTCTCAATTAAATAATCCCCAAAATTATTAACCATTCATTTAAGCTAACATGAGAAGGCGCGTGTTAATATCAACCAACTACATACATTGATAAGATTCTTAACAAAAATTCAATAATGCGTTTTCTTTTTGAAGAAAACATGAACACAAAAAAAACAACAACATCATAAACTAAACAAAAAAATAACAACAAACAAATAACAACAATAGAGACAAAAACATAAACACAAACTAAACAACAACATATAGACAAACAACAATATAATCAAACAACTAAAACAGGCAAAAACATAAACGAACAACAAACAACATAAACAACGACAGCGTTTGACTAGCCAAGATTATGACTAATTCATTCGAGCGTCAATGAACGCTGACGACAAAAACTATGTTTCTCTTGCATGTATTGCTTTGTTAATGCTACTGTTGTTTTGTTGTTGTTGTGGTTTTTTTTATATCGTTGCTAATAATGTTGTTTATACTCTTTTTTGTCTGTATTTGTGCTTTTTTTTTTAAATTAAGTTTTAGTTGTTTATGCTATGAAAACTCAAAATATATTTTTGTTCCAAAATCAAATCTTTCTTTATTCTTCAATTAATGTTAACGCTGTTGTAATTTTTGTTGTTTTGAATGATTGAAGTGTTGTAATTGCTGTGTTATTGGATGACTACAATTAATATTCCCGTAATTAATGTTGCGTTATGTGTGCGTGTTAAATCAGCTTTGAAGTTGGTTGTTATCGTTGTTGTTGTAATTGATGATGTTTTTGATGTTATAACAGTATTTGTTATTGTTATTATTATTGTTGTCTTTGTTTGTGTTATTGTTTTTGCTGTTGTTGTGTATATTGTTGTTGTTGTCGATGACAAATGTGTGTCGTCTTTTGTTTTTTTGTTTTTTTTTTGTTAAATATCTCGGTGTGTTATTATTGATTAAATAGCAGCATTTATGACGAAGCGACAATGAAAAAGATGGTTAATAATAATAATAATAATAATAATTTTAACAACAACAACATCAACAAACACAATAGTAATAATAATAATATAACAAGAACAATAATATTAATAACAGCAACAACAACAACAACATTGACGATGAGAATAAGGAAATGAGTGAAATTAATAATTGAGAGCTTTGAAAACGTCCTTAACACATGTGTCCGTGTATTATAAATTTCAAATTATTTCGTGCAGCAAGTACAGAACATAAAGTACAACTGATGTCGAGTTGAAATTTAACATTACTAAACTCAGTTACTTTTTCAAAGTTTTTAGACAACTGTGTTACTAATAATACCGGTGCTTAATTACATTAATCTATTTTTTCAATTTTTAACGATAAATTATGAAAATTGTTCCACACGTTGTGTATTTGATTATGTTTATAAAGTTGTTTTTAATATGTTACTTCACGTCTAGTAGTTTATGGATGTTTGTTTAGTACTGGCAGGGCCAGGTGAATTATCACTGAAGGATAGGTTGCCTAGAAAATAAATAAAGGAAAAATTTTTTAAAATGTTGTTTCTCGGCGTGAAGGAAGGCAGGCTGGAAGGAGCAAGCATATGTACGCACTCAGATATATTAGCCCGTGCGTTAAAAAATAACTTGAGTGAAAAAATTTGAATGAAAATATATCAAATAAAAAGGAGTAGTCACACCGTATGAATATCTAAGGTGTAAATTTACAAATTGAAAACATATACACATATACAAACAAACACATACACACACACACACATACATACATACATACGCACATATATACAAACAAACACATACACACACACATACATACGCACATATACAAAAACATCCATCACATGGGCCATTGGACAAAAAAAACACACACGCACACACACACACACATATACATATCTACGCACGCACACAAACACTCATATACAAACGCCTATGCATAACGACACACACCACTGCTTGGCCACAAACGAAAGTCATAAAACAAAAACGTGCAAGTAAAGATAAGGCAACAATATAACAACGTACACACACAACACACTCCCTCCAAATGTTTCTCTCTACCTAACTTTGTCTTATTTGTTATCATTTGTTTTCTTAACTGTTTTTATGATTAACTTTTTCTCTTTTTCTCTCTCTTTCTCTTTTTGTCTCTATCTCCGTTTTGCTGTTTTCTTCCAACCTGCCTTTCAACATCTCTCTTCCTTTCCTTCTTAGTTACCCAGTTTTGTACTTTTTTCCGCCATTTTGTTTGCGCACACAAACAAACACACGCACACACGTACACATAAACACACGCACACACAAACACACGCATAATATTTTATTAAAAGGGTTATTTGTTATCTCTTTTCCTAACATCCTGCTGAATTATTCATTAAAATTTTCAAAACAGAACAGAATGACAGATTAGACAGGATATGACAAAATTGTAGGAAAGATAGGGAGAAAAAGAGAGCGAGAGAAAGGGAAAAAAAGAGAGAGAAAGAAAGAAAGATAAAGAAAGGGACAAAGATAAACATGAAGAAAGAGAGAAAGACAGAGGTAAAAAGAGACAGATGACAGAAAAAGAGTGACAGAGAGAAAAGAGAAAGAGATAGAAAAAAGTAAGAAATAAGAGAGAGAAAAGAATCTGGTTATAAAAACAAGGAGAAAGAGAGAGAGAGAGAGAGAGAGAGAGAGAGAGAGAGAGAGAGAGAACGTTCACTAAAATATGCCACAAACGAACTTGAACAATAATAAATAACATCAACAGACTCAATCATTCATGCAAATCATAATTGGCAGGTATAGGGGCAATCAATAAAATATCTACATGCTTAATTCATCATGCTCATAAATTATCTATTCAACGACAGAGCAAAAACATTTTAAGATATGAGTTATTGTTGTTGATAATTAAAAATTAAATGAAAAATATAATTTATAAAACTAATTTTATTTGAATCCAATGCGTCAACCGAAATAATACTAATCCTAATTAATGAATGAGTCTTTTCCTTCAATTATCAATCAAAAATAACTCAAAAACTAATTTTTCATAAAATTAAAAAAAAATTATAAAATAAAAGTCTTGTCTTATAAATGAAGACGAATGTAGCAAATGGTTTTCATTATTGCTAGACGATCAATCAATCTCCCAGCAGTTACTTGCCTCTCAAAACTTTGATATCGTTCTTTATGCATTTCAACAAGCCCACACTAACACATATGTAAAGATTATACACGCTCACACACACACACTTACACACCAAACACACACACACAATTAAATCTTCAAGCTTTTAGGAATGGGCTGAAAAATAAGTTCGCATAGAAGTTCTACAACACGGTAAATTTTTATCAAACCAATCATACCACACCTAAACACGCACACACTCACACACACACTCACACGGACGGAGAAACACATGCAGATACACACACTCATATTTAAACATGAAACATACATTTTTTAAACAGATAGTTTTAATGTTATGTGAGAACAACACAAACTCACCATACACGCACACACCGCAACAAAACAAACTCACCATACACGCACACACCGCTCATACACACGTGCGCACACAGATCACACACACATAAACACACACATCTGCATACGACAAACGCAGACAACTTGTTTTAGTTAGTTTATTTTATAGAATAATAGTAAATAAACCAAAGCAGACATGATGTAATTGACAAAAAATATTTCATCCGAGCAATCCTAGAGCACGCAGATTTTTATTCATTCATACCTATAAAAATACCATACCTCAATACCATAAAAAAAACCCAGGTGTATACAAGCAAATACACACACACGTTTAAATATGTGGAGAGAAGAGCATTATTACTTCCGTGTTGTAAGACATGGTGACTATTTTTTTATTGAGGAAATATTTATAAACCATGGCTCATAAACATACAAGTATGAAGTAGTTGTGAAAGGTACTTGTACACAAACAGGCACGCACACACGCACATAATACATACATTCTTAAACGCATACACACATACACACACGCACAAAGTGAAGTTTCCTGGGAAAAAAATACACAATAAACATTTATTTACAAGTTTTGTTTCAAAACCGAAATGAACAAACGTTGTTTGTAAACGTAAACATTTGCAGAAAAATTTATCTGTGAAGCACACACATCACACACAAAAACGCACACATCACACACACACGCACATACACACACGAACACACACGCACACAGGCACGCACACACACAACCGTGGTAACCAAAAATGCAGGACACAACGAAACATAAACATGCATTAACTAGTAAGAACGGGCTATGGAAAAAATAATTTGGGCACACATCATACACATACACACACACACACACACACACACACAGCTAGAAACATAAACGTGTGCACGAGTCGCGCCATAAATTCGAACAAACAGGGAAAGTTTTTTTTTAGTTCAAAAAGTTTTTAGAAATTTTCAACCAAATAATATATTTAAAGAAAAAAATTTGTTATAACACAAGTTGAATAGTGAAAAAATTCATGAATTTTATATTCTATTGTAGTTATTTCACCTATATTGTCTGTTTTATATCATCTGTGACATGTTACAAAATTCAAAAATTTCAAAAAACAACGCTACATTTTTTTTTTGAAAATTTTTTGGTTAATGTTCGATAAAACTCTCCAGAGAAGAGCACACACAAAATCAGATGCACTTGGAGAACGATGAACTGACTTACTACGGCAGCAAACAAACAAACGATGAAATGAGATGGAATGGAATGATTTATTTTATCAAAAACTACGAAAAAATTTTTCAAAAAATATTTAAATAGTTTTTTTAATTGAAAAAGATTTCCACAGAGATATAAAAATCATAGCCATATCTTGCATTGTTAATACTCACGTCTATGATGAAAATTCTAAGGTTGATTCTTCTCATGATAATCTCACTTTAGAGATTGTACCTGGTCTGGAGAGAGTACAGAGCCTTGCCTAACACTTTACCTTATTTCGACAAAACTAGTCATCATGTAGCCAACTTTCATTGCTGTTCTTTCTTCCCAATAGAGGTTTTTGATAACTCTCGTGTCTTTTCCATCAATGTCAAAATTTTCCAACACACCCATAAGCTCCATGTGTTTCAGGCTATCGAAAGTTTTGAAGTAATCGACAAAGCACATAAATAAGTCTTCCTACATTTCAATCGCTCGTTCACTGATCACTCAGATTAAATTACAAGATAATATTTTTTAAAAGTAAGAAAAAAAGTAAATACATGAGAGTAAAACTTTGTTGAGTTTATTTAATTTTGCTATAAATAATTAAATAAGTAAATTTATTTGATTTAAATTTAATTTTCCTCTACGAAATTTTTTTTTAAATTTTTACACTAAGTTGGTTAATTCAATTTTATGAACTAGATGTGCAAACATTTCAAATGAAATTATTTTGGAAACAATCGAAGAAAAGTTGTGAAACAACATTTATACAACGTGTGTGTGTGGTGTGTGTGTGTGTGTGTGGTGTGTGTGCGCGCGCGTGTGTGTGTGGGTTCGTGTGAACGTGTATCATCGTCTTCGTCAATCAAATGTCGTTATTAAGGCTGTACTAACCACATCACACGACGCACTTACATACGGGTACGATGACCTTTGAGTTTCAGTCAGAAGGTATTCGAACCATGCCATCGCGTAAAGCCGGCCCGAGACATGGCACTTTTACCAACTGAGCTAAATTCGGTCACCACAATCACTTCTACCACCATCACCATGATCATCACCACAAGTTTCGTCATCACTATCATCATCATCATCTTCCTTCTCGTCATCATCATCATCATCATAAATATCTAACCGGGGGTTACATAGTCTCCTGAACGACGAAACAGTCAGAAGATCAGATATGTTATAATTGAATGGAGATATCAGGGGGCTTGACCGATTGATTAATTGACTGAGTGAATGATTGATTGATTGATTAGTTGATTGATTGACAAGTTAATTGATTAATTGATTGATCGATTGACTGACTGACTGACTGACTGACTTACTGACTGATTGATTGATTGATCGATCGATCGATCGATCGATCGATCGATCGATCGATCGATCGATTGATTGATTGATTGATTGATTGATTGATTGATTGATTGATTGATTGATTGATTGATTGATTGATTGATTGATTGATTGATTGATTGATTGATTGATTGATTGATTGATTGATTGATTGATTGATGGACTGATTAATTATCGACCAATTGATTCACTAATTAGTTGGTTGTTTTGGGACGATAAATTAGTTTTATTTAATTTGTTTTATTCTATCATTATGAAGTTGTTCTACGAATGAATGAATACAAAATTATGTCAATAAAAAAATAGTTTTTCTTCATTGTATGTCCAAAATCTTGTCCAGGCTAACCCCACTCATTAATTTTATGTCCAAAATATCATTGACAATTTTAAAAACATTTTTGGCTAAGCAAATATGAAACGCTTGAAAATATCATTAAAAACTGTTTAACGCAACAGTGTAATGGTATTAGTGTGTGTTTGTTTGTGTATGTGTGTATGTGTACATATATATACACATACACGCATGCACACATTTCATGAATTCTATACGAGGCCCTTCAGTTGAACCCCGCATCATTCAAACATGCTTAAATAAATATTTTGTTGCAAACATTTCTAGATGTGCATACGCACACACACACACACACACGCGCGCGCGCGCGCACGCACGCACCCACACGCATACGCAAACACGCACGCACACAAAATTAATAACGGACTAGCTTCCAATTAACGTGATTCATTATTGTAAACAGCAATCAATAACCACTTGAAAGCAATTGAGAGCTCCTCAAATCATAACAGCTTAATATTTAAATCTGTTTTTATGATGTTTAATTGAACAAACACACACACACACGCACATACACACATAAACAATTACACATAAACTCATAATTATACAAAATCATATACATACATACACGTACACACAGTCACATATTTGTATATACTTACTTTACATAAGTACATACACAAATATATATGAATATATAAATGCACATAGATGAATACACAAATGCACACAAACCATACACATACACAAACACATACATCTAAAATACACACACAAACCCATATATCTAAAATACACACACAAACACCCAAACACACACACAGACAAAACATCATTTGTTCGACGAAATGTTTGTAGATAGAATTTGTAATGTTCTGTTCTAAGTACTTAGCAAATGCTTCGATTGCCAGTTTAATGAAAACAAGACGGAATACCATTAGAATATTTTATACTTTTATACTGTTTATGTAGTTGTGTGTGTGTCTGTGTGCGTGTGTGTTTATGTTTTTCTGTGTGTGTGCGTGTATCTGTATTGTTGTGTTGTGTATGTTTCACTGTGTGTGAGAGAGAGAGAGAGAGAGAAAGAGAGAGAGAGAGAGAGAGTAGTGTGCGTATATTGTTTACTTAAAAAATTAATTAATTTATTGGGTAAGGATTCCAATTCCGACAATTTATTTGATTTCAAATTTTTCTTTTACTTTTTCTCACTGATGTAGAATTACTGGTTTGTATAGTAATTTTATTTTTCCTCAAAGTGAACTTTAAAATTTTTTAGGCATGATTTTAAATGATACAGTATTACGATAATGATGAGGATAATGATGATGACGACAAAGACGACGACGATGATGATGATGAGAAAGTTTACAATGACGATGACGACGATGATGATGTAGATGATGATGACGATGATGACAATGATGATATCAGTGTTGATGATTTTAATGGTGGCGATTAAAAAAACCAAAGCGAGGAAAAACTGAGAAAAAAATATTCTACAAAAACCCCATCATAAACATCAGCGATAGTTCGGTGATAACATTCTCGGCAACGAAGGACTAAATTTTCAAAATTTTTTGAATATTTAGATAAAGATGCCGACAACGATGATAAAAATATAACAACGATGTTGATGTTAAAAAGATGTTGTTCGTTATTAAAATGTACTAATGAAACATCCGTGTTTCTAATTGGGCTGACTGAACGTGAATTTAAATAAGTTTTGCTGGTTAGCACTGATAATTCGAGAAATGATACTGAAAACTGATAAAGATTACAAAGATAAGCGATGATAATTACACACCCATATAACTATTACTACACACACACACACACAAACACACATGCACGCAAACACACGCACACGCACGCACACATATTTGCGACCGGTGAATTTTTATGCAAGACTGATGGCCGGCTAGATTGACAAATCAAAACAAAGTTCAGAGAAACGTTAATAAAATTTTAATATAATAAATAATAACGTGACGCCATGCGTTATTGGATATTATTATTATTATTCAAATTATTATTATTATTATTTTTATTTGTATTATTTTTGTTTGTTTAAGGGCGGATGTAGACAAATTTGACGGGTGAGGAGGGGCTGAGGCAGAGATAGACCGAGGACCAAAATCTTAGATTACTTGATTCTTTAGCTTATCAAACAATTTTGTGTCAATTTTTCTTTTTAACGTAAGAAAACTTACTAAACAAAACCTGTAGGATTAGTAGTAAAAGTTGTAGTAGTAGTAGTTGTTGTTGTAGTAGTAGTAGTAGTTGTTGTTGTTGTTGTAGTAGCATTAGTACAAAAACAAAAAATAAAACAATACGAAGAGTAGAAATGGTTTTAATTAGCATTGATTATATCTTGTTAAAAATCGTTGTTGAAATAAACCTTGTTATATAGAATAGATGTTTTGTTGTTGACAATTTCAACAATGACATTGAATTTTCTAATATGAAAATAATAATGTGACATCCAAAAATAAAACACCCATTCAAAAGTTTAAAAAGTTTTGAACAACTAACCTGTTACGAAAGCCTTGAAAGACCGGAACTTTCTGACTTTTTATCTTTGTGACGCGAAGAAATGGTTTAGTAGTGCAGTTTGCTGCTTTTATTATTATGTTTATTATTTGTAATTATAAATGTGAGTGAATTGTTGAGGATGTTGATCGCAGTGCTGTTGTTTCAATATTTTACACTTGCAATAAAATGTTTTTGATGTGAAATGTTTAGATTCAATTGTGTTTTGCTAGTTTTAAAGTGTTGATTTGAGATAAGTTGAAGTATTTTTTGTAAAGTTTTCTTTGGTGTAAATTTCAATAGCGTTTTATGAACTAGATTGTAAAAAAGTTGACTATGTATCATTAAATTTTTGAAATTATTGGTTGAAAATTGTTTCAATTTAATTAATGTTGTTAATTACGTAGTTGGTTTGTTTTGTTCTTGACTGATAGTTTTTTTATACATAAATCTTCACAGAAGTTTTTTTTTGAAAGATTGATTTTGAATGCAGATGAAATAGAAATTAAAGAGTGCCGTTCTGGTTTTTCTTTTGCAAAAAATATTTTGATAGAAAATGCTTTTTATCCAAGACAATTTTGAGAGTGTTGCTGTAAAAAGCTGTGAATCGAAAAAAGTATGGCTCTGAAATGAAAAATAGTAAAAATTGTGATAAAATAAATATGTTTACTCAGCCTATTGTAATTTTGATACCATTAAACAGTATTCAAATTGGTAGTTTACGATCAGATGACATAGAATAGAATTGATCAGATGTAAGTTTCGCAGAAAGTTTCAAACTAAAAATACCAGATAGACTTGAAATTATGGTATTAAAAAGTGTTAAAAATGATTTTATTCTTCAAAAAATTTAAATGAAAATAAAACTTTTAAAAAATTAAACAGATCTCTCTAATGAACGCTGAAAAAAGACCACAAAAAAATCGCTTTTGAAAATTATTCTTAAAAAAGTTGCCATATAAACATCGAAACATCACATTAAAAGATTCAGAGAAGTTTAAATTATTTAATTCATCAATACAATAAAATTTAAAAAGAGAATGTGAAATAACTTTTCAATAAAACGATTAAAATTCACAATAAGATACGAAAAATACTCATAAAAAATGAAAAATAAAAAAATTCAACCCAACCAGTGATCAGAAATGAGTGGAGCAGGGGCAAACGAACCCAACCTTATATACTTCCCAGAAGTGAGGATTACATATCAGGCCTTCTTCACTCCTATCTATGCTTCTTATACTGCAAAGCATATATGGGTTGCTTTAGTTGGATGCTTATAAAGGTATATAACACATACTATTCTTATTTTTTTCCTATTATGTATGTGGGTGTGCATATGTGTGTCCGTGTGTGCGTGTGTGTGCGTGGTGTGTGTGGTGTGTGTGCGTTAATGTGTATATGTATTTTATATGCGTACCAGTCTTTAAATTCTCTCCCACTCGTCCTCAATCTTCAACCAGTGATCCATCAACAAAATTCCGCATAACTATTTTTAAACATCAGGAGATGATTTTTACCAATCCTGAAAATTGGCCTATCGGTGTGGAAATTCACCCTTGGTTGTTTCATGCTCGACCACAGCATTTGATAAAACCCACTACAACTTCACTACCAAATCATCATCCCGTCGACCTACTAAATGTTAATACACCATCGCTGGTCAACTCACATCAGCATGTAGATAACACAGTTGAGGTAGCTTCCATTTTAACTTCTTCGGAAAAATCCATTCAGCCAGTCGAGTTAGTCACGATGGGCCCTTCTCAGCTGGTCGAACCACATAAACAACAAGCCTCATCGACGATGAGTCCTCCCTCCAATGTCAATTCTGCGACATCAATAAATCACGACAATGGCTGTTAACAATACTTATTCTACAATCAATTCTATCCAACAACATCCTCAACCATCAAACAACGACGAAGATGATCAACACTTTAACGCATACAACACCCACATCGACCCCACAAAGAACCTCCTAGATTCATTCACCAGACAGTCATCCTACTACACCACAAGAGATCTACTCAACATTCTAGAAGCCAAGTACATCAACAATCATGATCACCCTCTACCTCTACTTCACATAAACAGCAGAAGTCTTTTAAATAAAATTTCTGACATTTTAATTTTAAATAAATTTTTATCTTATTTTTTTCCCATTATTATTATTTCAGAGACATGGCTGAATGACGAAATCGCTAAACTAGTTCGTAAGAATGATTACAATTTTGTTTTTAAAAATAGGTCTGACAGAATAGGTGGTGGAGTCGGAATCTTCATCAGATCAGGCATTGAATTTTCTATGATAAACAATTTGCTTCTGAACGACACCGTTATTGACCTTCTTGGTGTCAATTTAAAATTAAACAACACACACGTAAATATTTTAGCAGTATATAGACCCCCCAACACTGACCCTAATATCTTAATCCAAAAGCTCGAACTTATTTTATCCACATTCAAGCCACACATAAAGAGCTATTTAATTGGCGACTTTAACCTTGACCTCAATAAACTCAAAAGTGACAACGTCGTTGCTGACTTCTCTAACCTACTATCATCATACAACTTCTTACCTCTTATAACCTCCTCTACTCGCATCTCAACTTCTTCTTGCTCACTCATCGACAATATCTTTACTAACAACCTAACTTCTCACTTATCTGGAATAATACTGTCTGATATATCTGATTATTTCCCTATATTCGCCATCGCTTCCAAATAAGAAATCTCAAACCATGCCCCTATTAAGCACTTCAGAAACCTAACTGAAGAATCTATAAACAACATCAACAATTTCTTATCGAACTACAACTGGAATTCTTTGACTTGTCTAAAAATGTCAACGACTGCTGCTCTGTTTTGAATACTATCTTAACTCACTCTCTAGACACTTTTGCCCCCCTCCGTCCTGTCAAAAACAAAAAGAAAAAATGCTGGATCAATGACAACATTCTAAGTCTTGCAAAAAAGAAAAACAAACTATACATCATAAGCCTTAAATATCCAACCACCCGCAACATTGCCATCTACAAAAGCTTCAGAAACATGTTCACATCTTTTAAACGAAAAACTGAACGAGACTACTTCTCTAACAAACTTGAAGACGAACATAACAATGTTGGACAAAAATGGAACTCTATCAAAAAAATTCTAAACAAGCAACCTCCTAACTCATCAATCACCAAACTAACTATCAACAACCAAGTAATTGAAAATAAACAAGAAATTTGTGACCTTCTCAACACCCACTTTGCAAACATCGCTAGTCAACTACTCTCAAACCAACCTCCCAGCTATGGTAGTCCTACCGATTTTATGAGCCCATCCACACCCCATTCCATTTGTCTATATCCTGTTACTGAACAAGAAATATTAACTACTGTTAATATCTTGAAAAACAAAAAGAGCTATGCAGACGATGGACTCAACATGTTCCTTATCAAAAGCATAATTTTCTCTATCATATCACCACTTAATCATATTTTCAACTTATCACTAAGCACTGGAATCTTTCCTGACTCATTTAAAATAGCCAAAATCATACCAGTATTCAAAAAAGGAAACAAAGATGACATTAACAACTACAGACCCATCTCCATTCTTTCCCCGCTGTCAAAAATTCTTGAAAAACTTTTCTTTAAAAGACTCTCTAATTTCTTCTGCTCCAACAATACTATCTGCAATAACCAATACGGATTCAGACCCAACCACTCAACTGAGCTTGCTATTCTTGACTTCACTCAGCATATACTAAATGAAATGAATAACAAAAATTTTTCTATCGGCATTTTCCTGGACTTATCCAAAGCCTTCGATGTCATCGATCACAAAATACTCCTATCCAAACTACATCATTACGGAGTAAGAGGCACAGCTCACAACTGGATGAGAAGCTATCTTTCATCACGGACACAATATGTTTCCATGGACAACATCAATTCAAAGCACGCTCCTATTCATCACGGGGTGCCACAAGGATCCATACTAGGACCCCTTCTATTTTCTATCTACATAAATGACCTCTGCAATGTTTCGCCCTCAACCAAATGCGTACTGTTCGCAGACGACACCAACCTTCTTTTTACTTCCAACAACCTACCAGATTGCTCTGAACATATCAATCTTGAACTCCAAAAATACTCTAACTGGTTATCCAATAACAAACTAATCATAAATTATTCGAAATGTGCATACATTATTTTTGGCCCAAAAATACTCACCAATCAAGCTCCTAACCTAAACCTATTAGTTAATGGTGTTCCTATAAGCCGCACCCTGTCAACCAAATTTCTTGGAATCACCATCACAGAAAATCTTTCATGGAATTCTCACCTACAAACTACCTCAAACAAAATCAACAAACTCACAGGCATCTTTTACAAAATCAAATATAAACTCTCTCTTTCTGCTCTACACACGCTTTATTACACATTCATCTACCCTTATCTAACCTACTGCATCACACTATGGGGAAATAGTCCAAAAAGCCACCTGAATAACCTAATACTCTCCCAAAAAATATCAATACGTTTAATTTTTAACCTCAAACCCGATTCTCATACTAAACCCTTTTTCCTAGCAAAAAAAATTTTACCACTTAACTTCATCTGTCTTTACTACTCTGCTTTATTCTTTTTTAAATTTATCAACAATCTTCTCCCACCTCACTTTATCAACTTCTACACATTAAGTAACTCCGTTCAATCTACAACCACTAGACACACCCCTCTCTTCTATATCTACAAAACTCGCCTCAAATTAATCCAGACAAGCATAAAAATAACAGGTCCTAAAATTTGGACAGAACTTGTACCTCCCCATCTAAGAGCCATCATAAACCTAAAACATTTCAAGTCAAAATTCCGTGCTTTTTTATTGACACTGGATCTCGACTCCACCACCTAATACTATATTAAGAATACGTTAAAACAAATGATGCGGATGAATGGTCTTTATGAATGGTTAAACATTTATGTGTTTATATATGTACTGAGCAAACATTTACATAGTTATATGTCTATATATGTATGACACGAACATTTACTTATTTATCTTCAATTATCTTGACCACCACAAGACAAACAGTCTTATTCGGTCTCCGCATATTCAACTTCACAACTTTTATTCATTTATTTGATATGTTGTTGATTATGAATAAAACTTTGAAATGAATGAAATGAAAATGTGTTTTTCTTTGCAGCAAATATAATTTTATCAATTCGTGATTGCACATGCACAAGTATGTTGAAAGGTTGGAAGAATTAATTATATACATACGAATAACGTTCAAGTGTGTGCCTGTGTATATGTGTGTGAGCTTGAGTATGCGTGTGTGTGCGTATGTGTATTTGTGTGTATGTATGAGTATATGTGTTTGCGAGTGTGTGTGTGTTGGGGTTCACAAAGATGTAGACAGTACACAGGCAGAAACATGCGGAGAGAGATAGGAGTTTATAGATTCCATTCTGTCAAAGATTTGAAAATATGATGGGAAAAAATCCATAAAAATGGAAGAGTAAGTCAGATGGAGTAGATAGATGTAACAATGGATAAATAAAACGTGACGGAATAAATGAATGAATGAATGAACGAATGAACGAACGAACGAATGAATGAATGAGTGAATACACGAACGAATGAATAAATGAATGAAGGAATGAACGAACGAACGAACGAATAAATCACATACAAACATAATTAATACACAAGACATACAATATAGAAAAATTGAATGACAGAAGAAAAGAAAATAAATAAAGGAATGAATGGAACATTCGCTGGAGCACTTGATAATTAGATATGAGTTCATTGCTTTTTTCTCAATATTACTTCGTGCAATGATACGAAAATGCGTCAGTTTGCGTCTATATTTGTTTGTGTGTGTAGGTATGTGCGCGTATGTTAGTATTTTGTGTATTGTGTACGTGTTTATATGTGTGTTTTTTGCGTGTTCGTTATATAGAGGTTTGTGTTTATGTGATAGCTTGAATGTTTGGGCTTTAATTATTATCTGCTTATATTAAGTTGTATGAATATTTGCAACACACATACGAACACACACAAACAAACAGACATACGCGAACACATACACACACACGCACTCACACTACTCAATATGTACGCCTACTCCCCACCATGCATACAAAAGTGTACATTAAAGATTGCACGTACGCTCCGTTGCACGCACGCACATTAATTGATATAAGCAAGCACGCCTCCAGTTCCACACTGGCAGCCAATAAACACATAGATAAAACAAACAAACAAATTCGTTCATTTGTTTCTTTTTTATTATTTATTCATTAAAATTTATAAATTTAATGTAAGTCAACCAAACCGCTGTTGAAAGATTTGCTCAGGGAACACTCCCTTCAAACAGTCTCACCGAAAAACACACTCTCAGAAAAACGCAACACACACATACACGCACATAGAAGAACAAAAACCACACATATTCAAACAGACAGACAAACAAACAAACGCAGACAAAAAGACAAAAGCTTTCCTTGGAACGGAAGCTTGCTTTCATAAAAATCAGAAACAATTCACTAATAACAGTCCAACAAACAACATACATCGTACAGCAAAAACCACACATACATACACAAATTGACACAAATAATCACCAGTATGTAAACACATACGCACGTACACACGCACGTACAGACACGCACAGACGAGCACACACACGCATAGATGTAGACAGACTTAATAACCTTAGCTCTGACAAGCGCGTGCTAAAAATTGATAATGAGCCTTTAAATCATGGATGGAGAATAGGATGATGATAACGATGATGATGACGATGATGATGACGATGGTGATGATAATGACAGTAACAAATGTCAACATTAAACTAAGAATGATGATAATAAAATTTGCATTTTACTAAACAGATAAAAAGAATACCATACTAAAAATGATGATGACACCCACAATGGTATCAATTATTAGAATATTAATGATGGTGATGACGATGACGTCATCATCATCGTCATCGTCATGGTGAAGGTATAACTTGGTGAATGGCTGGCATGTTGCTGAGTCAATATTGACCTGAATGACCATATCAGCCTCTCTAGGTGATAATGATAATAATATAAAAGAAGAAAATATTAATAATTACGCTAATGATGATAATGACGACGAAGATGATGAGGGTGACGATGATGATGACAATGGGGGCGGTAATTAAAAATGTTACTAATATTGCAGAATGTAATTAAATCGACAATAACTCGAGAACATTATCAAAAGATTATTGAATTAGTTGGAAGGAAAACTTTAGCACGTCAAATATTTCATTGAATAAAAATTCTGTCAAAAATAATATCCATTCAAGAATTTTCATAGAAGTGAGGGATTTTTGGCGAAGTATGATTAAGAGTAAAAAGTAATTAAAAAAAAAGATAGAGTCGTTGAGATGAAAAATTTTTGGTGAGCTTTTTTAAACATAATATAATGACACCGGATGATATACGATGACATATGATTACAAACATGGGGGACACGTGATGTCCTTCAATGATGTCATATGAAGATATGTGATGTCATGTGATGACAAATATGATGATGACGTAGATGATGACGAAGATGACAATAATGTATAAGATGAAAAGGTTGGTGAAAACCCAAGACAATTCGAGGGAACTCTCAACACGTTTGCTTTCATCTACTTAAATTCATCATCCATCCATCTATGCATCTATCTATCTATCTATCCATTTATTTATTCATTCATCAATCCATCTATCTATCCATCTATCTATCCATCCATCTATCTTATTATCCATTTATCTGTCCATTCATTAAATTTATATCTATCTATTAATCTTCATATATCATCACTTCATCATCATGAAAAGTAATATCTACAATGATATTATAAATCTGATCATTTTAATCACAGCAACGTCCCACCTGGTATTGACATGAAAGTTGTACTACTAACACTGTTACTAACACTACTAATACTAGCATTGTGACTACGGTCGACACTTCTACCGTAATACTACTGCAATTAGTACTAATGCAGTAGCTACTGTCGTTGCTTCAATTACCACACATATCGCAATTACTACCAGGGTTGTTGCCAGTGCCGCTACTTCTATTACTACATATATTATCTTTATTATTTTTATTTTCACATTTGTTACAAATAAACTGAAAGTATTTCAGACTAATAAATCAAATTAGCATATAAATTTTTCATTATTGCTAAAATTGAGACGGAAAATGTGAAAATTTTTCTAAATTAATCATAAAATTACTTTACTGTTATTGTTCCTAATACTACAGCTACTGCTTTTACTAGTGTTACTTGAGAAACAGAAAAAAATCAGCAACGATTAATAGCAGAATGCTACGATTTCTACATTCTGAGTAAGAATTCCACAATCAACATCCTGCTATATGTTACTATTGCATTTACTGTACCACTAAAATTTGTGAAATACTTCTACTACTACTATCTCTACCACTACTGCTACTACTACTACTACTACTACTACTACTACTACTACTACTACTACTACTACTACTACTACTACTACTACTACAACTACCACTACTACTTTTACTACTACAACTACCACAACTACTACTTCTACTAGTACTACAACTACTACTACTTCTACTACTGCTATTACAACTACTTCTACTACTACTAATATTATTACTACTACTACTTCTACTACTACTACTACTTCTACTACTACTACAACTACCACTACTACTACTTCTACAACTAACAGCGGACAGACATTTCAAAAGTTAAAACACGTGATCTTCTGATCAAAGAGATATTTAATTTGTTTTTCTCACACACGCACACTATTGAGAGCGGCTTAACACACGCACACACACACACGCACACACGCACACTATTGAGAGCGGCTTAACACACGCACACACACACACACACGCATACACACACGTGCACACGCACGCATTCATACTTATTTAATCATATACACACAAAAATACACAAATGCATACACGTGTTTGGACAAATAAACAAGAGCAGATAAAACTAAACGTTTACATTTATGTTGAATAAACACTGTTATCTTTACAGTATATTTACACCAACCAAAGACATTCGTTTTTACCTCTGTATTTCTATTTCTATTAATATCATAATATATCCATTCACACAAATGTTAACACTTTCACTCATTCGTACAATTTTACACATGCATAAACACACACACACACACACACACACACACACACACACACACACACACACACACACACACACATACATACACATACATACAAATGTAGAGAAGCATACATGCATACTCATACCAAAAAACACGAACTAAAAAATACAAACACACTCCACCACACACATACACACACATACACACAAACAAACAAACACACACAAACACTATAATTTTTATAATTCTATTTATTTTTTATACCATAATATCATTACCTGTTGTAATAATAAGAAATAACAAAATTACTACTGATAATAGTAAGAATAATAATATATTTATAGCAGAGGGCATAATTAATAATAAGAATAATAATAAATAAACGACATAGATAATTTATCAAGTGTTGTGAAGTGGTTTTATATCGTCACGCAATACAATAATTAAAATGGATAATAATAATAATTATTATTACTCTTATTGTAAAACATATGTACGTGTGTTTGTATGTGTGTATATGTGTATGGAATGAACACGTGTATGTGTGTGTGTGGTGTGTGTGTGTGAGAGAATTGTTTCTTAATGTATGTGTTCGTATATGTCCGTATAATGTATGTGTCGTGTGTTTGTGTGTGTGTGTGTGTGTGTGTGTGTGTGTGTGGTTTGTGTGTGTAACTGTATGTTTTTATGTATTTTAATACTTAATACTTTCGTGTAAAATATTAATATTAAGTTAATTTGAACTTTTTAATTCGGTTAACATGTCTTTGATTAATAAATCATAACAAAACAATGATTTTTAAAGACTAATGTGTTTAATTGGAGGAGTGTATGTAAACCATTTAGTATGTATATTTGTTAGCATCTTCATCGTCGTCATCAATATTTTATTTTTATTTTCATTATTATGTATGTTGCTTAAGGGGTTGATTAACTCAAGTGTGTTTGCCAATAACGTCAGCAATTGATAATATGGAAATCTATTAGGAATGTTTTTGGAAACTTTAGATTTCTTAACTATTTTTTCAATATTTGTAAAAACATTACACACACTATATGTATATATATAATATTTGTATGAATGATTTTTTGAATTACGGTAGTTGTTTACACACTATTCATTCATTCATTCGTTATTGATCCTTTTATTATGATTTCAACAGTGATTACACACGCGCATGTACGTGCATGTGTATAGAAAACTGTTTGTCTTATTGCGAAACTCATTGTGAAAATTTTCATTAAGTGAATTTCAGGTAGAATCTCCAACGGCGTTTTTATAAGCATAGACGTACCAGCCTGTGATCGTATGTAATGAAGACGCTCGTGTGTTTATTGTCTACTTCTAGGTTTCTATAGTTCTAATTCAAGAGCTTTAGCACGTGTTTGTTTGCGTGGTGAATATGTAAGTGTGTTTGTGTATGTGTGTGCATCTTGTGTGTACGCTTGTTCATGTATTTGCGCATGTGGGTATGTTCTTTTATATGTGTGTGTGATGTATGGAAAAATGGCGGCTCGTTCTTACGTTGTTAATGAACTTTTGTATTTTCTTATAAATAATTCAAATATGTTAGAAAATGATTGTTTTTTAAACAATACTGCTGATTTTTACAATAACGACGATATAGTATCTGCTTTAAAACAGCTGAAAAATGATTTGGACAATTTAAAATGTGAAAAATATGAAAAGTTAGTCTCGCGGGGTAATCTGAAAAAAGAAAAATTTCTGGAAATAATTTCAATTTTGAAGTTTTTGAATGCAAACGACATGCTAGAAAATGCCCTATTTTTGTTAGTATGAATATGGCAAAAATTCCTAAATTAGACAACTTTTTGAAAATAAATTTTGAAAAAAATTAGAAAAGATATTAGCGACGTGTTAAATAAACAACAAATGCAAATAATAGAATCGTTGCAGCCATTGTTGTCACAACGTGAAGAAAATTTTGCGGCAAAAAATAAAGTAAATACCAAAGGCCGAACAATATCAACAATGAAAATGTAACTCAAAAAGCGAAATCCCATAGCGTCAATGATAAAGTTGTAAAAACTGAAAATTGGGCTGATGATCTCGATACCCCAACCGATAAAAGTATGCAACCATTTACTTTAGTGGAAAAACGTAAACGACTAAATAAGTTTCCAGGAATATTATATGAAACTCAAGATTCCGATGTATTCAACCCCTAAAATACTCAGAAGTTGCCAAAAAAACAAAATCAAAAATAATTGGAAATAAAGTAAATAATGTATGCAAATTAAAAGCAGAGAAAATCATTGTTAAAAAAAGTTTTTTCATGATGAGTAATGTTAAGAAATGCCATCGAAACGATGTAGCCGAATAATTAACAGAAAATGGAATTAGAGTGATATCTTGTTTTCCAATTTTTAACAAAACAGAAATTGAAAACAAAGGCAAAGAAAATAAAATTGATGAATCATCAACAATGTTCAGAGTTTGTGTCGAAAAATCTGATGTTGTCAAAATGAAAGATCCGGACGTAATACCACAACATATAATCGTCCGTGAATGGCAATTCAACCCAAAAATCAGTGAAAAAGTTGTTTCTAACAACGATGTCTGATTCAATTTTGTCAATGAACGTTAATCCAAGTAAGCATTGCAAAATTTTTATTAATGATGAAAACTCTCAGCAAAATATTGCCAACATATGTAAGATTTATGATGTAAATGATTTTAACTCTGAAATGAAAATAATTAAAAATCAATTTAATCAAAATTTATTCAATATCCTACATATAAACGTAAGAAGTTTGTTGAAATCTGATGACATTTATGATTTCTTGCGAGAATTGAATTTTGAGATTGATGTTCTCGCAATTTCTGAAAGTTGGCTCAATGACAGCAACGAAAATTTGATTAACATTAACGGATATGTCTTTAAAGGTAAGCACCGAAGAATAAAACACGGTGGAGGAGTCGGCTTTTACATAAAAAACAATTTAGATTACAAAATCCGAGACGACATAACAAGTATAAAAAATGAATTCGAATTTCTCGTTCTAGAAATAATAAACAGACCTATCACAAAAATTGTTTTAATCATTGTGACATACCGACCACCAACTTATGATGTCAATTCGTTCATCGAATGTTTAGATGATATTTTGCTGGTTGCAAATCATGAAAACAAATTAATAATAGTTGCAGGTGATTTCAACATTGACCTGTCAGAAAGTAACAACAACAACAATAAGTTCAATTTTTTGCAACTTATGAACAGCTACAGTTTACAACAAACAATAACAATTTCGACAAGAGTAGAATGCAATCGACAATCTATTATTGACATCTTCACAAACATTCCTGAAAACATCTTGGTTTCCGGCGTTATTTCTCACTGTCTTTCCGACCACCAGCCAGTTTTTTCATCAATCAATCTTTCAAAAAAAATGTTTATGTTTCCTGAAAAAAGAAATGCTCCATCAGTAAAATTTTCTTATTCAACAAACAGAATCAACAATCTAAATCAACGTCTCAGTCAGGTGAACTGGCAAGTCGTATATGAGAGCGCAAATATTGAAAAGGCATTCAAACTTTTATAACTATTTTCCAGGAATGTTTTCGTAAATGCTGTCAAGTTACCAATCGAAATACTATCATAAAAACAATAAAAAACAAACCTTGGGTCTCTTCTGAGTTAAAAAATCTCATCACAAAAAGAAATAAAAGTTACAAAAAGTTTCTTTTGATTCCTAATAATAATAATTTAAATAAATTCAAAAGCCTTAAAATAACTTGTAATAAACTAAATAAATCTTTAAAAAAAATTATTATCATCATCTTTTTGAAAAATATAGAGGAGATAGCAAAAAATCGTGGACTGCTCTGAACGAGTTAAAAAATGGAAAAGACGTAAAACCCGATAGTATACAAAAATTAACAAATGAAGAAATTGAAATACCTGACCCAGCAAATGCTTTAAATAACTATTTTGTTGAATTAGCACCGAATTTACTGAAGCTCATTCCACGGAATTCTCACTGGAAGAATTACTTCAAGACATTTGTTTCCAACTCGTTTTTTTGTAGATACGCAACGGTTGATGAGATCATTGCAACAACAAAATCTTTGAAACAAAAACATCAGGTGGCTATGATGACATACCGACAAAAATTGTCGTCTCTACGATTCATTCTACTGTGTTTGTTCTAGAATATTTGATAAATCTATCTTTTGAAAAGGGCAAATTTCCAAGCTGTCTCAAAATCGCCAAGGTAATTCCTATTGAAAAAATTAAAGGAAAAACAGATTTATCAAATTTTCGCCCTATATCACTCTTGCCAGCATTTTCAAAAATACTTGAAAAACTAATGCACCGACGAATGACTAGTTTTTTGCAAAAAAATAATTTTTTGTCAAATTCCCAATTTGGTTTCAGAGAGAAATTTTCTACAGAATTAGCAATCGTAGAACTAGTTCGCAAGATTGGCATCAATACTGAATGTAAGAGATTTGTCATTGGAACGTGCTTAGATCTGTCGAAAGCATTTGATTGCATCAACCACGACATCATGCTCAACAAGTTGGAAAAGTACGGTTTTAGAAATACATCACTGCATTGGTTTCGTAGCTACTTAACAGAAAAAAAACAATTTGTCTATGTGAACTATGAAATTTCCAGTCTGCTCGGAAACAACAACGGTGTGCCTCAAGGAAGCATCCTAGGTCCTTTGTTATTTATATTGTACATAAACGATCTTCCAGCTGCATCAGCGTTTTTTGACTACGTAATTTATGCTGATGACACGAATGTTTTTAGCAGCGGCAGATCAATGAAAGAACTTACTGAGGAAACAAACAGAGAGTTAAAAAACATAATCTCTTGGTTCGAAGCCAATAAACTTTCAAATAACAGTTCAAAAAGCCAAATGATGGTTTTTGGACCCGTTCAATATCTAAATTACAAGGAGCCGCATAAAATCATCTTAGGTAACAACACAATTGTTGAAACAAAATGTTAAAACTTCTAGGCATGCTGCTCGATCAGAAACTCTCCTTCAAACATCACATAAAACAAGTATCATCCAAACTTTCAAAGTCAATAGGAATGATAAACAGAGTAAAATCATTTTTGCCAAAAAACTGTTTGAATCTTCTGTATAATTCCCTGTGCATTCCGTTAATAAACTACTGCAACATTGTATGGGCTTCATCGTACCACACATCAACCTTACCAATAGAAATATTAATCAAAAGAGCAGTTAGATTGATAACGAGATCCAAACGATTTGAACACAGCCAACCATTGTTCAACAGCACGCGAAACTTGAATTTCTCGAAACTCAGCATTTACTTTCTGATGATTTTTGTTTATAAACAGTTAACCAATCGATTACCTGATTTATTTAACAGTTATTTCAAGATGAAACAACAATGTCGGCAACAAAATAATCTTGTCTCCAACAAATCGAAAACGAATATTTTGTTCTCTCACGTGTATTGCAAGGGACCGAGAACCTGGAACGAAATTTTAAACAGTGGATTTAATTTTGAATTTATTTCGTTAAACAATTTAAAAAAAAATTAAAAGAATATTTACTTAAGTTTAAAACATAAATTTTTTGTTTTTAAAATTACGTTTAAATTCTGTTAAAAACTTATAACATTTTAAAAATTATGTCAAGGTGGTCACACTCGATGAGTTTCTGAAAAGAACTCTACTGTGGTCATCCTGTCTTCTTCTTATTGATATAAAGGGGAGAGAATTTTTTTTTTTCTCTTTTTCTTAGATTAATTTTGAGAAGCAAATAAAAATTCGTTTCGTTTCGTTCTTTTATATGTGTGTGTACGTGTTGTAGCATATGAGCGCATCCATTATTAGTCCATACGTGTTCGGATTAATTTGTTAATTCTGTTTAATTGTACGTAATTCGTGAGCATTCGATTGTGTGCGCGCGTGTATGCGTGTGCGTGATTGTGTGTGAATTTGTTGCATGTGTGATTGTATGCGTGCGTGTGCATTAGCGTTTATATGTGTTTTCGTGTGTGTGTGTGCTTGTGTGTGAATGTGTGTGTGTGTGCTTGTGTGTTTGTGTGTGTGTGTTTGTGTACGTACATCAGCGTATACTTCATGCCGCTACATGCTGCGTCTTAATAGAAGCAAATCTGTTTCAATTTTCAGAGAAGAATAAAATGGAAAAATAAAGATAACTATAATATATTAATAAAAATAATAATTTCAATAATAATAATAATAATAATAATAATAATGACATCAAGCTATGCTGTGAAAAAGTTGCCGGCAATAATAATAATGAAAGTACAGTAGAGATAATGGTGGTGATGATGACGACGACGATGATGACAATGATGATGATGATGAAGATGGTGATGAAGAAGATGATGATATTGATGATTATGAAGATGATATTGATGATATTGATGATGATGATGATGATGATAATGGTGATGGTGATGATGATGATAATGATGATGGTGGTGGTGATGATGATGTTGATGATCACGATGATGACCAGTTCCGTCTGGCAGACTGAATATTTCATGGTCCCGCTTTTATAATAGTATAAATAAAATCAGTACCGAGCTGGCAATGATGGTGATGAATATAAAAATGATGACTACGACGATAACAAAGGGGTTGATGTTAAAAATGATGATGATAACGACGATGATAATGATGACAGTGATGATAATAATGATGATGACAATGATGATGATGCTGGTGATGTGCGCGCGTGTGTTATGATAATGACGGAGACAATAATCGTTTAAAAAAATATAAAAACCAAAATCGTTGTTAGCAAACTAGTAGGCATGAACAAAATTTACATCTGTAAACATTGACAATACGGACCCAAGCGCAATAAGAAAACAACAACAACTTTTGTGATCAAACCTACAATGACAACAACATTAAAAACAATTGCTCGGTCTTCCAAACTATAACACCAGCAATACAAACAACACTCTTTCTTTTAACTTCTCCATTTCTCTCTTTCTTTTTTTTTCTCTCTCTCTTTCTCTCTCTTTTTCTTTTTCTTCTCTTTTTTAATTCTCTCCCTCAACATCTTTCTCTTCAACGCCATCAAACGAAATCGACACGGAAACTGCAACAATAAAAAACATTGTCCTCGTCTTCTCTTTTTTTTTGTCTTTCATTGTCCCCGTTTTAGCAACCATGATGTTTTTCCCTTCTCTCTTTTCTTTTCTTTTTCTTTTTTTCTTTCTTTTTTTCTTTTTTTCTTTCTTTCTCTCTCTCTCTCACTCTCTTCATGATTCACTCTCACGATATCATTCATCCATCCTTTGTATCTTTTTTTCTTTTTTTTCATTCTTTCTCTCTCACTCTCTCTTATTTTTTTTCTTTTTCTTCCCCCCCTTCATTCCATTGTCATTCTCATCCTCATCACCATCAGACAAAATGTACATAGAATGGAATGATTTGGAAGGCCCTGCAATAAACAGCCTGCATCATACTCCTGGTTGGACACTTTCATTCAATTAGTCTTCGATCTGTTTGCAGATACGAACGTGTTCGTGTGTGTGTGTGTTTGTTTGTTTGTTGTTTGCTTGTATGTGTGTGTGTGTTTGAGTATGTTGTTTGTTTGTGTGTGTTTGTTGTTTGTTTGTGTGTGTGTGTGAGTGAGTATGTTGTTTGTTTGTGTGTGTGTGAGTATGTTGTTTGTTTGTTTGTGTGTTAGTTGTTTGTGTGTGTGTGTGTGTGTGTGTGCGTGCAGATGTTTGTAGATGTTTAACAAATTTGACAATGACACAGATGATAGTAAAGATAATGACGATGGTGATAATGACGATGACGAGATGACGATGATGACAATAATAGAAACGATAAAATTATTGACAGCGCAAAAAGGTCTATCTACCAGTTGAAGTTTTTTTTTTCATTAACGAACAAAAAAGTTCGTGTTCTATTGTTGAAGAATAACGGAAAGATGACGGCGATGGTGGCTGTGGCGATGATAGCAACGATGGTGGCGACAATGTTATTTGCAATTCCAATAACACAGCCAACGCAGCTATTGCGATTACTACAGCAGCTGCTGATAATGACGATGAGAAATATATGACGAGGATGATGAAAGAGATGACGTTTGTGATGACGATAGCGATGTACACTCTAACGACAATTCAATATTAGTAATAATACTAACAACAACAACAACAACAACAACTAAATCAACAACAACATCAGCAACAACAACATCAACAGCAACAACATCAACAACAACAACATCAACAACAACAACATCAACAACAACAACATCAACAGCAACAACATCAACAGCAACAACATCAACAACATCAACAACATCAACAGCAACAACAACAGTAATAATAATTGATAAAATGATGGTAATAAGTACAATGCAATCATTTTGCTTTCGCGTTACATTCTATTGATTGATGATGATGTGTCATGTGGCTTTTATTGACTGTTTCGTTTGTTGTTAAAAATGATGAGAGGAATTGTATTAATAATAAAAAATAATAATAATAAACATAATTATATAAAATTAGGTTACTTACAAAAAAAATAATATAAAAATATTAAAAAACTGTATAATTAATAAAAATATGAGGATGATGATGAAGGTGTTGATGCTATTAATGGTGATGATGATAATTCTGATGGTGATGACGACGACGCTGATGGTAGCTTTTATCATGATGATGACGACAATGCTGATGACAATTTTCATTATAATGATGATGATGATGATGATGATGATGACGATGACGACGATGATGATCACTCTGATGACGATGAAAACAACTACGATGATGATAATTCATCATCACAATCTAGGGCGTATTGGTTGATCTATTTGAAGAAAATCAATTTCAAAAGTAAAAATTAAATAGTAATAATAACAAGAGGGAGAAGAAGAAGGAGGAGAAGGAGAAGAAGAAGAAGAAGATAAAGAAGAAGATGAAGAATATCAATAATAATATTTTTAATGATATTATTATTGATAAATTATACTGATAAGTTATCAATGAATCCTAGCAACACAGTGATAGAAGACGTAAGCAATAAAATCACCGAGCAAAAGCTTGGTCGATTGGATTAATGAAATCATCTTAATATTAATTTATTGAGAATTTTCATAAATAACATTTTCCCATATTTATAACAACAATAACAGCAACAGATAACAAAAACAGACAGCAAACACAACAACATTACAGCGACAGACAACAACAAAAACAACAACATTACAACGACAGACAACAACAAAAACAACACAGACAGCGACAGACAGCAACAACAACAGCAATAATAATAACAAAAATATTTATAATATCCCAATTATTGATAATGTTAGTTTATCTAATATAATTATTGTTGTACACATTCTATACATTTTGTACCCACATGAACGTACGCTTATCAAAATGAATGATTAAACCATTAAATCAATATTTCTAGAATGATAAACGAATGCATAATGCATATGCAGAATACATAAAGCTGCATATAAAACATTGCAAGTCAGACAGATTTAAAGAAGCCGGCATATAACCACAAATAAAAACATACAACAATCACCCTTACAACTACAAACAAACATGCAACGATAAGAATAAACATACAACAACAATCACAACTCGAACCGCAAACGAATATACAATGATAAACATAAAAATACAAACACAAAAACACAAACAAACAGCGGTAAACATAAACATACAACAATACTTAGCATGGTGAAGGGACATTTATTACACAATAATCGATATTTTCACGGTTGGCTGCTCGCTCATGTATCGGAGCGTGTACACATTTCTAGTCATTTTATAATAATCTCTCTTTCTCTCTCTCTCTCTCTACTCTATGTACCTATGTACTATGCCCACTTCGGCGTGTGTGAGTGTGCATGTGTGTGTGAGTGCGTGTGTGCGTGTTGCACAAGCATTCTGTTTTTGCACACCATTTAGATATGGAGACCGCAAGACACCAAAAATATGAAGCCCATGATTAATTAATTATTAGATAGCATTAATTATTTAGTGGATGCTTTGGTTATTTATTAGATGCCCAAATTATTTAGTAGAAGTCTTTAAATGATAATATTTTTACTCCAAACTAGTAAACAATCAGTGTATTTTCTCGTCTATATTGTGAAGGAACCTATTTTGTTGGGTACCGTTGTAGCGGCCCGCCGGACCTAACTTAAATCCGACTTTGTTCAAGTCTGCCACAACCACACCACATCATAGGGAGTATGATAGTTTCTGAGTTTCTGGCAGAGTTTTTGAATCAGATCATTGCACGAGACATAGCGACACCCTTACCGATTGAGCTAACTCGCCAGCCTTGAAAATTCGGCAGGAATTTTGAAAAATTTAATATAATGATGTGATTTATATTCATCACTATTTAATAATCATTCACGTCAATATTGTTTCGGCCATTCATCGTTCGTTCATTTGTTTTTCTGTTCATCTGTTTGTCGTTTAATTTTTTTAAACAGGTTTAAATTGTCAGCATATTTATTTAATTGCAAATATGTTTAATTAAATTGATTTTTAGTTAATTATTTTAATTTCAATGTTGTGATATGTTTGTTTAAAAATAAATATGAACAGCAAAAACATTAGTAATTAATCATGAAAGTTAAACAAATACCAGACATGTACAAACAAATTATAAAAAAACGCACAACACACCCCACACACACAAACACACACACATACCTTCACATGAGTAGACAAACACACATACATATACATGTGTAGAAATCACCTATGATGAATAAATGGAGTTCAACAAACTAAAGAACACAATCATAAAGGCAATCGCAAATAAAATTTCAATCACTCAAACACACACACACACGCACACAAACAAACACACACACGCACACACACACGCACGCAAACAAACGCGCACACACACGCGCGCACACACACACTCGCACACACTTGCATACAAACCAACACACACAAACATACACACTCACGCACATGCACACACACACACACACACGCACAAACACATACAAAGCGCATACTAGCGCGGCGTCATTTGATTGAATTTAATGACGGCTCAGTAATGGATGCACCCGAAGATGAGAATTTATAGCAAACAGCAATTAATGGCGGCCACTGAAATTTATGAAAAGATGTCCTTTAATTACCTGCCTTTATTTCCTTATACTTGGAACGTGCATTCATTCATCCATCCATCCATCCATTCGTCCATCCATTCATCCATTCATCCATCCATCCATCCATTCATTCCTTCATTCCTACGTCTTTCTGTTTAGATCTTTTTCCGTTTGTCTGTCTGCTTAATCTGCACACGAATGTGTGTTTTGTTCGCATGAATTTGTATGTATATTAAGGGTGTTTATGTTCTGGTATACATGTTTAGGTGTGTGTGTTTGTATATATGTTTGTGTGGGTGTGTATATATGTTTGTGTGTGTTTGTATATATGTTTGTGTGTACGTTTTTGTGCCCGTTTGGGTATGTCTGCGTTTGTAGGTTTGTGCGGTATGTTGTTTTATGTAAAATATTAGACAATTTTGCACACACACACACACACATCAGTATATGTGTAAAAAACACACACATGTGTACATGTTTGTGTGTCTGTGTGTGCGTGTTAGAGTCTGTCTGTGTGTGTAAGTCTCTAATTTAATTGTTTTAGCACTTTTTTAGCAATCAATATACATCCAAATATTTTACAAAAAAATGTATCAAATACAGATCCCATATTTTAATGGGCATCTATAGACAGTGTTTTCATAAAGGCTTGTAGTACCAAATACACAATTGGTTGTAGGAAACAGGAGTTCTTCCGTCACTGGTCCAACAGTTTGGAATAATTTAACACGCCACCTCCGTCAGCCTGGATTAACTCTTCAACAATTCCGTGAAGAACTAAAAGCTCATCTTTTTATGAGTTAAACAGCAAGACTTAAGAAGAGCCTTTGAGATGTTTTAAAGGGTGCTAGAATATAAACTCTCTAATAATAATAATAATAATGATGATGATAAAAATAATAATATAACAATAATAATTATATTTAAAATATTTAGGAATTTAAAATCTTCGACAATATATGCATAACGATTATATTTTCTCTGCTAACTAATAACGAAGTCAAACCATGTTAAGCAGCATGTTTTTTTTTTATATTTTCATGTCAAATAATGAGCTAATAAGTAAATTAACTAAATAAAAACAAAGTCTCTACTAGCAAGAGAAGACATAGACAGAGATGAAAACGCCATAGATAGATAATTAATTCGAAAAACGAAGACATAAAAACAAAATGGCGTTCGTTGATACGCCTATAATCTTATTTACTTCCTTCATTGCAATCATAAAAATAAATATAATTATGGAATGTTAATATAATATTTATATACATATAAATATGAGTATGAATAGGTAATTTTTTTTATTACAAGCTCAGGGCAGTTCATAAGAGGCCGTAAGGCTGCGCGCGTGTTGTCTGATGTCCGTACGAAATAAATATAATAATTAATAATTATGAATAATTTTTACAATAATAATATTATTATTATTACTACTACTGCTGCTACTACTACTACCCCTAATGTTAATAGTACTAATAGTATTACTACTATTATAACTGCTAAATGTCAGATTGAATATTTTTTGTAAAGATATTTTGCCTCTGTTTCAAGCATTTATATATTTTTATTGTCTCCATAATCATTTTATATGCATCTGCTTTAGCTATTGTTCTTTATTTCCTTTCTATTTAGTATTTAGAGTGACGATATGGTTTAATGGTTAAGACGCCCGGTCCCATTTTAGCGGTAACCTGGTTCGATCGCAAAGAGATCCCCGCCTGTCACGTGTAATGCGTTGTGTGGGGCCTGGATGGACGCGACTCAGTAGTGTTGTGTGTGTTGTTGTTTTGCTGCTGTGTGTGTTGTTGCTGTCATTGTTGTGACTGCTGGTATTGTTAAAGTTGTTACTGTTGTTGTTGTTGTTGCTGTGCAGCGAAACACCTACGTAATTAAAAATCAAACTTGATTTCACGACTGAAAAGACTTTAACGCCTTTTCCGACATTTTCTCCAGCTCGTTCGCTTCGCTGCTCCCTCTTTTTTACAGACTTTAGATTTAAACATTCTCATTTTCATGACTGCTAGTGTAATTTTGTTGTTGTTCTTGTTGATGTTGTAGATGTTGACGTCTTAATGTTGTTTATGGTGTTGTATGTTGTTGGCGATGTTGATGTCGTAATGTTGTCGTTTGGGTTGTTGTTGTTAGTGTGGTAAATGTTGGTGTTGTTGTGATTGCGATTGAATGTTGTTGATAACTTTTTTGATAGTTTAATTTGTTGTTGCAGGTGTTGGCTTTTTGGTATTGTCGTTTCTTTGTTATTTTTGGTGATTTTGTTTTTTTAGTTGATAATTATTTCAGAAATTTTTTCATTTTGAAAATTTTTTAGAAAAGTTGAATTAATTTTTAGTTGAGTTTCATGTCTTTCGTAGATATTTTAAACTTGTTTCTAGTAAACTGCTTTGAGATCTAGCTAGCAACATAAACGTTTTTAATAACCATTCTTATTAATTAATCACATCAAAAACAATTACATCAATTTTTTAATAAAAAAAAAACATTTCAAACATTTAAAAAAAAGCTACAACATTAAATTTAATTACAAAAACAACAAATTTTCAGATGAGATCGTTAAAGATGACACCAACAACGACAACAAAATCAGTAACATTTGCGACAACTCCAACAACAAAAACATCCAAAATCTAGACCGCATCACATAAAATATTCTCATCAATAAATCATAAAGGTGATCAGAAAGATTAATTAGCATGAAAAAAGCCTTATAAAACAACATAAGTAAACATCAACAAAACAATGAAAAACATTATACTATTATTGGAAGACAACAATTACAGTAGTAACATTAAAAACATCAACACCAAAAATTACAATAACATCAACAGTTGCAAAAACATCAACAACAACAGCAATAGCAACAACGATTTTCAGCCAAATGACATTTCAGAATTAATTACCGACTCACCTGTTTGAACGAATTTTCAAATTATCATCATCGTCGTCGTCATCATTGAAGTATCATTATCACATGGCATTTTCACATCAACAATTTAATTTCACCATCTATCATCATCATCATAATCATCATAATCGTCATCATCATCATCATAATCATCATAATCGTCATCATCATCATCATCCTCATCATCACCCTCGTTACATCAACATCAAATCATCATCGTGGCATTATCATCATCTTATCATTCTTACACCACCATCATAACGTCAACAACGATCCATTATCTCATCACTGTTATCAGATTATCATCACCAAACGATCATCATATTCCTCCATCCTCACTAGTGCTAGAGGCAATATGATAACAAATTTTCTTTCATCACCATCATCATTACATCATCATTTTACTTAGACATCTCACCATCGTTATCATATCCTCATCACATTACCACCACACATTTTTCCACCACAAAAAAACATTTGAATAACATCACCACCGTAATTTTTACAAATTGAAGAACGCATTTTCACCATATTACGATCATCTTATTACGAAATCACCAATAGATAAACACACTCAGACCATATCACAACCACATCATCACCACATCATCACCACATCATTACCACATGTCTCATCACCACCCAACACCACCAAACACCACCAAACACCACCCACCACCACCCAACACCACCCACCACCACCCACCACCACCATAAGCAGCAGCTGGAAAAGCATTAATATAACAAAGATCGTAGTCCTAAATCATAGTTAGCTTCGTTAATTAGAATGCATTTATCATTATTTAAGTAGTTAAGGATTTACTTTTTCGCCAGCCGAACATTTTTATTAGATTTTTTTTAAATTTAATTTTAATTCATTTTAATTCTTGGTTTTGTCTAGTTTTGTTTTATTATGTTAGCTTACTGATTTGTTTCATTTAGTATTTGATTGTGGAATTATTTGAAGTTTCTTGAAAAATACATCATTGAATGGTTGGTTGGTTGGTTTGGTTGGTTGGATGGTTGGCTGGTTGGTTAGTTTGTTGGTTTGTTGGTTGGTTGGCTAGTTGGTTGTTTGGTTGGCTGGTTGGTTGGCTGGTTGGTTGGATGGTTGGTTTGTTGGATAGAAAGATAGATGGATAAATGGTTGGCTGGTTGGATGCATGAATGGATAGATGGATAGATGGATGGATAGGCAAACACACCAGGAAATGAATAATTGAATGGGTGAATTGATTGATTAATGAATGAAAGAATAAATTGATGGATGGATGATTCGGGAAAAAGATTGATAAATCGTGGGATTAGTTCATTCAATTATTCATTTTTTTATTCTTCTCTTTTCGCGTAATTTTGTCGTCAAGTTAATGGCTTTTTAAAAGTTTCACTCTCTCAATCATTCATTCCTTTATTTATTTTATTTTAACTTTTCAGTCAATCTTTTTTTTATTTAAAAAAATTTTTTTTTTTAAATTTTTTATGTTTAAGGTATATTTTACTTATCTTAAGTTTAGCGATGTAAGAAGAACTCTGCTAAACACCTGTTACATTAGAATAATTTTTCAAAACTCCTCTTTTAAAATTTTTTTAGAATATTTTTTTGTACACGTTATCTTTTTTTCCTTAATTAAAAATTATTAATTGAAAAAGTTCAATGCTTCATTGAAACTCTTCTCCATTTAACCGTTCGGTGATGAACTCTTCCTCTCATTCATTCACATAAAAATATTTGTGTTATTCACTCACTCACTCACTCACTCACTCACTCACTCACTCACTCACTCACTCACTCACTCACTCACTCACTCACTCACTCACTCACTCACTCACTCACTCACTCACTCACTCACTCACTCACTCACTCACTCACTCAC
>NW_008703718.1:4451607-4544469 GCF_000326865.2 Helobdella robusta | reverse complement strand
ACGCACTCCGATGCTTGCAGTCTCAAATAACAGACGCTGGACCATAAGCAGATGTGACTCAGGAGTCTCATTTGAATCCTCGGCAGATGACACGATGATAAGCCAGGATAGGTTGACCTGCAAGGTGGATGGATGGATGGATGGATGGATGGATGGACGGACGGAATGAATGGATTGATGGATGGATGGATGGATGGATGGATGGATGGATGAATGGATGGATGGATGGATGGATGGATTGATGGATGGATGGATGGATGGATGGATGGATGGATGGATGGATGGATGGATGGATGGATGGATGGATGGATGGATGGATGGATGGATGGATGGATGGATGGATGGATGGATGGATGGATGGATGGATAGATGGATTATTAGATAGATTGAAAAATAGAAGTAGGAATAGTTGGATGAATAATTGGAAAATTCGATGGATGGATAAATAGATGTATAGCTGGATTGATTGATAGAATGATAGATAAATGAAAGAAAAAATGGATAGATGGGTTGAAAGATTTATGGATGAATGGATGGATAGATGGATTGATTGATGGATAAATTAAATCTTCCATCGATCAATTTATCTATCCATTCATTCAAACATTCATCTTTTATTTCATTTTTTTTCCACCAGATAAATGACAATTTTGTAAAGGTTTACAGCCATAGAAGCAATAGCACTTCTGTGTATTACTTTGAATAAGTTTCATTAATTACAATCAATAGCCAGAGGATAGTTTTCAACAATGTTGATGATGTTTTCAACAATGTTGATGATGTTTTCAACAATGTTGATGATGTTGAAATGGAATGATGAAAACTAATCAGGTAAGCATTATAATGAAACAAATACGTTTATGATAAATTCAGATGATGGTGACGATGATGAACAGTGATGAAGATAGTGATGAATACTGATGAAGATAATGATAAATATTGATGAAGATAATGATGAATATTGATAAAGATAATGATGAATATTAATGAAGATGAGGATGATGAATATTGATGAAGATAATGATGAATGTTAATGAAGATTAGGATGATGAATATTGATGATAATAATGAATATTGATGATGATAATGAATATTGATGATGATGATAATGATTTATAATGATGATGATAATGATAAATATTGATGATGATGACGATGATTTATAATGATGATGATAATGATAGGAAAGACGGGGTGATAAAATGATGACGAAGATAGCGATTGCACGTTTGGCGAATGATGAATGTCTGAACGTCCCTATCTCACGGCTTATGATAAATGAGAATAATGTCAATGACTATGACGATGAAGAGGATGACGAAGATGATGATGCTGAGAATCTTGATGATGATGGCGACTTTGAAAATAACCATTATGATGAAGATGACGGAGCTGGTGATGGTGTTGGTGATGATTTAGATGATATTACTGATGATGATAATAATTTTGATAAGGATAACGATGACGAAAATAAGTATGACGATGACCAAAAATCTCATCACAAATGATGATGATTCAGCCAATAAAATTGACCAAGCTATTGATTAAACTGATAGTGATTGGAAAATGTTAAAAATTATGATAAGAATGATGATAATAATAATGGTAATGACAACGACAAAGTTGCTGGTTTAAACGAATACCATGAAGTTGAAGAAAGAACGAGAATGATGAAAAATATTTTGCTCCCTGCCTACTTGATGAGCGTGTTAATTAGCACTGTTGCAACTGAATAAACTGCCTGTTCAACTTTGTTTTTCTCCTTTTATTAGCTTATTAGCCCCAGTAAGACATCAGTTATTTATCACCCAATCTTCTAATTTGAAGCTAAACCTATACAAAAACGGAATGAAGAGTTTAATCTATATTAAAGTCGAAAAACTGCAAAAAATGATATTAAAAATATTAAGTCTGAATTAGAAAAAATTAACTTCTAAATTGATTATTCAAAAAAAAATCAATTTGAAAATTTGAGAAAACCAAAAATGTTAAAAACTTCTACTAAAAAGTAGACGAAAATAAAATACTTAAGGAAAAAATACTAGGTATCAAAACATTTGAAATGGCACTGAAGCACTTGCTAATTGGGGTTGAGGAATGAATTTTTTGCAAGCCTTCGTTCTAGACGAGATGATTTTTTTGTTTTAAGAATTCAAAAAAGAAATTTGTTACTTTATAATAAAAAATAAATAAAGTAACTCTTTGAAATTTTTGTTATTTTTTTAAACTTCTCTAAACTTTGTACCTCAATAGATCAAAGTATCGTTAAGGTTAAAAATGTACACATCCAGATATCTAATATTCATGATGATGATAAATTCAATGATTGTTGAAATCGTCGTCGTAAAAACATGCATTTAGAAATAGTTCAAAGATTGTACCAAAAATAAAAGTCCATTACATTCTTATAAAAATTAAATTAGACATTTTAAACTTTCAATATTTAAATTAATTGTTTTTCATTTTCGTTAAGTTTGTTCTTTGTAGAAGTAACTTTAAAACACTGAGAACGAACTAGTTAAAAAATTTTTCTGGAATAGAAAGTGCATTGAAAAAATGCTTTTTTCTTTTTACTGTACATTTCAGTTTAATTTGATCTAATATTTTTTCAGTTTTGTTTTTCTTTTTTTTATATTTTCATAATTGTTATCATTATCATCATCACACCACCACTACCATCGTCATCATCATCGTAACTGCCATCACCATCTACATGACCATCTTCGCCCGTATCCCATACCCCTACTCCTACAAAACAACCTCACCCCGTCAACATCATACAAGTAATCAGCATTGATGTGACAGAAACATCATGTCATCGGCTTGAGAGATATGAACATTTTTTTTTTTTGAGCAATCACAGACAGCACATCCCTGAAATTGTGATGACGTGAAGGTCTTAAAAGTCATCAAAAATGCAATTACCAGGCTCTTAAAATCTCCTTAAAATTCGCCATGTTACAGCCTTGCCGACTTTGGCACATGTTTTGTTGCACTTTTAATATTTTGTCAAATTTTCATTTCAGTATTTTTTAGAAGAACCAACAAAAAACATGTAGTATTTGCAGATGAATGTGAATTAAGGAATCACAAACATTGCATATGATTGGCTGGAGTCTTTTGCATATGAAGCCGGTTCTTGCTACAAAGTTTCAGGCACTTTAACCATTTTACTATCATTGTTTGTATCATTAGAATTTCTATATTAAGTTGTTGAAATCATTTGAATAATTAAGATTATGAAAGAAATTGACCAAATATAGTGGCATGAAGTTTTGAAGTTGTTTCAAAGAAGATAATTAAATTCACTCAAATCCAAAAACACCAAATTGGAAATGAAAAAAACACTGTGAAATGTCTAAAATATTCAAATGACCTTGATATATGTAGTATTTTCATTGTAAATAATCAAACACAATTAAAACTATTTGAAGAAAACATAAAAAAAAAATCTGATAAAAACAAAGAAAAAATAATAAAAAAAGGGGAAAAAATGAAAAAAGTTTGAAATTGAAAACAATTATTGAGGCATTACCGCAGACATCATCTTCCTGTTTTATTGCATTTTAATGGCCGATTTTTCTTCAGTCTGGTGGTTTTCAGAAAATTTTTTTTGTATCATCGCTCTCATCTCCCTCATCATCTTCATCCTCATCATCTTCATTATCACCATTATCAGCGTCATCATCATCATCATCTTCTTCTTCTTCTTTTCTTCTTCTTCATCCTCATCATCTTCACCATCACAACTATCAGCGTCATCATCGACGTCATCATCATCATCGACGTCGTCATCATCATCGTCGTCATCATCATCTTCGTCGTCGTCATCCTCCTCCTCATCATCATCACCATTACTTCATCAGTTTGAGCAGGTGTAAAGTGACGCGCTACGATTACGTGACAAGCTCATACAAAGAAAGGCTAATAATAGTAATAATAACAAAAATAATAAAATTAATAAAAATGTTAATAATAATAAAATATTAATAAATAATAATTATTATTATTTTATTCTTCTTTTTTAAATACAATCACTAATAGTAGTAGTGGTAGTAGTAGTAGCAGTAGTAGTAGAAGTAGTAGTAGTAGTAGTAGTGGTGGTGGTAGTAGTGGTAGTAGTAGTAGTAATCTTTAATCAACTTTATAACTGGTTTTATATGCTATAATGAATTTGGTTTTATTAACTATCCATTTGAGCATGTTCTCTTCTATCTATTTTACAAGTTCCCTCATCGTAATTATTTTTTATCGTCCGCGCTACATAAGTTACATTTTATTGTTATTTGCATAATTAATGATATTAACGTGATTAATGTCATTATTGCAAATTAATTATTTATGGCGTTTTTGTTGTTATTGTTAATGATGTTTGTGTTGTTGCTGCTGTTTGTGTTTTTGTTGTTTGTGTTGTTGTTGTTGTCGTTGTTGTTATTGTTGTTGTTGTTGTCAATGAATGACAATATAAACAAAGACAAGGGATGTTATTGATTGTTTTTATGGCCCATTCAATTATGGAACACCACACATTTTATGTTGACGATAATTTTATCCGCATGAGTTTTACAAGTAAGTATATCATTATTTCATATTGTGTATCATTAATATGCTCTATGTGGTAGCTGTATGAATGGTAGGTTTGTATAGAAAAAAAAATTTCTCGAACCAGGAAAATTTTTGCCATGCAGAAAATTTGGCTTTTTCAGAGAGCGTTGCACGTGCAGACGCTCATGAAACACGTTTGCTTGTACACCTCTGCCTACCTCTCTATGTGTCCTTGAATTTCTCTTACGTGTAATTCGTGTGTGCGAGTTCCTAGGCATCACAAACTTCCTTACGTGTACGTATACACAACGTAATTTCATCGTACTTTCATACACGCTATTTGAGAGCGTGTGCATTTTTTTGTAAACAATTTTGTAGTTGCTAAGGTTTATGTGTAACAAAATATTTAGGTACACAAATTTTTGAAGTTACTGGCGTTTTAATTACATTGTTTAACACAACCAATTTTTTTGCGTGTACACTAACACACACATTTATTTGGTACATGTGTACCTTCATACACATCATTTGCGTGCGAATGTATTTTAATCCTTATCGATAGGACGGCCAACCAGTGAAGTGACTACGCCTGATATCAATGAAATATAGGTCACATGGGTCCAACGAACTGCCTCTATAACATTCGAAGAAAAAAATATACAGGATTGAGTGTAGGAAGCTAAATAAAAATGAACGAATGACGATGGTGTGAGAAGTTTTTCAGTGTTGAATCGGAAAAATGTGAACATTAACTTTGACATTTTTCTTCTCAATTCGCATTTTCATACATAAACAATACCAGCATTTAAAAGTTTAAAAAATTTTAATTTTGAAAATAATTTTGAATTGTTTCGTTCGCTATTCAAGGTTGATTGAACGTTAAATATTACTGTCATATCTTACCTCAACATTTAAAAAAAGCAACAGCGAAAAGGCCATTAAAAATATTCGAGAAGCAATATGGTTATCAACTTTGACCTATCTGAATTTAATTCTTTTTTTTAAAAAACAAATTAAAAAAAAACAAATTATTCATGAGTTATAATTTCTAAAAAATAATAATTATATAAATATAATAATAATAATAACAAGAAAAAAAAGAAATTCTTTCAAAGCAAAGGCAATAAATGATTAAAACAATAAAATGGTAAAATAAAGAAATGTCAATAAATGAAATGTCAATAAAAACCACTCATTTAAAAAAAATGAAGTACAGAGCGGTGAAGTAGATTCAAATTCATGTCATAATAATATTTAGAATTTTTAAATTACTAGCATCAGCCACGATCATTAAAATAACCGTCATCAGCTACACTTCGACATTCATCAGCCTAATTGCACACACTCCATTAATTAAAAAAAAAATATTTCTTCGCGTTTCACATTTTTTTACATTTTTGTCTTCCGTATTCAATTTCATTATTAAGTACGAGATTACGTCACCCGTCTCTTGTTTACACTCTTATATGAGTTAACGATATTAAAGATGCGTTTAGCGATATTAAAAAAACGTTAAAAAATATATCAAGGGCAATATAATGTCAAGGTCATCATAATGTCAAGGTCATCATAATGTCAGGGTCATCATAGACAAAAATCCACATTTATTTAGCATTTGCTTAATAGTTTTTTTTTTGAATTCTTCAAGTTAACAACACACATACAGACACAGACAGACACACACGCACAAAGACATAGACAGACACACACACTTTCGAACACACATACACACAAACACGCACACAGACACGTGTAATTGTCAGGGATCTCTTCGAAATCGAGCCACGCCACAACGAAATTAAAAAAAAAACTACATCCATAACAGTTACGCTGAAATTCCACTCATGCAAACTCCAACTTTGGAAACCACAACGACAACAACAAAATCCTTAACAACATCAACATAAAATAAACCCAACTCCAACAATAACACCAACACACCAAAAACAACATCAGCACACCAACATCATCAACAACACAACAACAACAACAACAACATTATCAACAACATCATCAACAACAACTTTCCCATCAACCAGAAGAATCGTGAGGATGAATGCAGTGAAACCATCTAGACTATATAAACATTGACAGTACATTATTAAATAATCTTACTACCATTTAATGTCTTCGCAGTATTATTATCAATATTACTACTACGTTCATTACAACACTTTGATAGAGTTAGTATTACGTGAGTAAAATAATGTTTTATAAAAAGGTAAAATTCTGGATGTTTGTGATGTATTTTAAAAATTAAATTTTTCGGTTTTCTGTGGTTGAGTATTTTAAAATGTACTGGCGTATTTTCAAGTGCGTTTGCGTTCCATTTAATTTATTTACGTATTTCCATCGTGTGCATTATGTGTGTTTAGCTATTTTTTTTTGTTTTTATTATCCAGTTGTTTTTCAAAGTCGTTGTCCTCTGTGATTAGCAAAAAAAAAAAAACACAAAAAAAACAAGAGCAAACAAATAAGCTGTCAAAAAGTACGTTCAATTTATTTTAATTTCGCACTATTTTGGCCAAATTAAACCGTTTTTCAAATTAACTTCTTTTTCAATTATGTATGCATTTGAAAATTTATGGAAAATTATTGTTATGGGATGATAAAAACGATTGTATTATAAATATAAAGATTATTTTTCATCGTGTTTATGTTTTTTATGAATAATAAAACGGTAATAATAATTATTTTAATTGTTAATAAAAAAATAAAAGTATATTTTTATTTTTAAACTCTTTAATTTAAGAAACCTTGATGTGTAACTCTTTATTAAGCTAAACAACTTTACTGTTTCAACTACTTCATGTGACTCAAACATCTAGAAGGGAAAACTTGAAAAATTATGAAAAAACTAGTTTTTTTTAATGATAATTATGTCATTTTTATCACTTTGTACCAGGCATAATTGCGCAATAAAGAAGCAAAATGCGTGTTTACGATCTACGTCCAGCCAATCAGAGGCTGTAATTCATTTTTGTATTAAACTCCCGTCCAATTAGATATTGCGAAACATTTTTACGACGATTTACTATGTCGTTATCATCTTATAAAATCTTAACTAGACAGTTAATTGAAGAGGATTATTTGGCAGATTTCTTTTTTTGTTATGCTGGATGGTTCAAAATGAAAATGTTTTGCAAAATTAAGTTAATAAAATTTTGTGAAAAAATTATTTAATAAATCTTTTTAAATTTCATCTTTAAAATGTTGTCATCTGAATAATTTTTGAAAGAAATTGGCAGGTTTTTTGAAAATAGATTCAATATTTCAAAACCAAAAAGTTATAACAATGGAATCATAAATAAAAATGATGAAATTGGAAGTAAATCTAATTGAAAAAAAAACAACTGGATTTAAATATCTTTCCATACTTTTTTCTTTTTTTTCCCCATTCTATTTTTTTCCTGTCTTTTTGTTGTTTTCTTTTTTTACTCAATTTTTTATCCTTTGTGGTTCTCGGCTTTTGTTCGTCTATTTTGGAGTAATTTTACTTCTCTCTCTCTCACTTTCGATCTCCAATCTTTTTCTCTTTCTCTTCTCACTCTCTTTTTTCTGTTCCTGCCTTTCTTTTTTTCTTTTTGCTCTGTTTATCTCTTTCTTTCTATCTATTTTCTTTCTATCTATATATATTCTTTCTCTCTCTTTCTCTATTTTTTTTTCTTTCTCTTTCTTTCTTTTCTTCCATTTCTCAGTTGTTCTTTCTTTTTCTAAACTTTTAACGTCACTCCTTTATTGGAATAATTGACAAAACAAAATGGAAAAGATAAATGTCAAACTTTAATTAAATAAAATTTTATGTAAAAATGTGATTTTTTTTTTAAATAATTATTTGTATCGTGTTGGTAATGTTTGTATTATTTGTATGGTGTTGGTAATTTTCTTATTATTTGTATTGTTTGTTTTTGCTTAGTATTGTAAATATGGTTTGGTATTGTTTGTATTATTTTGTACTTTTGTATTCTTTATTGTATTTTTGTTCTTTGATTGTATGAAAGATTGATTGGCTGGATGTTTTTTTTGGTATATTGTTGTATGTCGCCTGGCTGATTGATGTTTAGCTGATTAAAATTTTTTTTGTACTTTTAATTAGAAGTATGCATTGAAGAGATGTACGCATACACTCTTGCAGAAGTACAGAATATTTGAAAAACTTGTGTTGATGTTGATTTGATTGTTGTTGCTGATGTATTTTAATGTTGTTGCAGTGATGTTTTTGATGTTGTTTTGATGTATAATAATAAGTTGAAAATGTTGTTGTTATTGTTCTCGCTATTGTTATGGTTATTATTGTTGATATTTTTGCAAGCCCGAATGAACTCTGCAGTCTGGTAGATAATGGTCAGTTTGTTAATTGACAGGTTGTACACGCACGCACACACACACACACATACACACAGACATAAATATACATACTCACACATACACAGATATACACGCACGCACGCACACACTTGCACTTTTTTGGAGAATCATTAATTACATTTCCGACATGCAAATTCGTTTGCGTTGGGCAAAATACCAATACAACAAATACAACAAAAAAAAACAACTCATAATTTTTTGATTAGCAAATAAAAAGACATAAAATTAAACATCTTCATACAAATAACGCTTAAAGATTGTCGAAAAATAATCAAATGCACACACAAACCCACATACACACGCACACACATACACACACACGCACACACACACACATATTGAAACAGCAACAACATTAGCAAAGAAAAAAAACAATCTGCCACTTGGATTGATACATAACTCTACTTCTTGCACTGGTTCATACAGAAAATCATAGCAACACATGTTCCGTACGTAACAATGAATGTAGAAAATATAGAAGAAAATTTCGTCATCTCGAACAAAAATCATTTAGCTAAGTTAATTAAACTATGATTGAAAGTTATATTACAACGCTGAAATGATTGTATTATATTGCGAAGTCTCGTGAAATCAATGCTTGTTTTAAGAATGAGCATATTAGCGCCCGTAGCTTATACAATATGAAACACACATTGATTCATTCGTTCGTTCGTTCGTTTGTTCGTTCGTTCGTTCGTTCGTTTGTTTATTCATTCATCCACATTCTCCCAGTGACCCAAAAAGCTAAGGATTTACGTTTATGCACTTCCAATCTCTTTTTTGAACTCCGAAAATTCACATCCATGTATTAACTCTGTCGACCTTTCTCGTTATTTGTTGTTGTTTTTGTTGTTGACGTTGATGACGACATTTGTTGTTATTGTTGTTCTTTGTTGTTGTTATTCGTTGTTATTTGTTGTTGTTATTGTTGTTCTTTGTTGTTGTTGTTGTTGTTGTTTTTTGTTGTTCTTGTTGTTGATGATGTTGATGACGTCATCTGTTGTTAATGTTTATGTTCTTTGTAGTTGATTTGTATGGTTATCTTTGGAGTGTTTTGAAATTGCATCAAGAAGAACATTTAGTTAGTAACTGCGAAATTTGTAGAGATCCCGTTATTGTTGTTGTTATTGATGTTTCAGTTGCTTTGCTGTTGTTTTTGTTCTTCTTATAGTTTTGTTTTGAGTTTTTCAATTCGTTTTTAGCTTCTTTTTTTCAATAAAAAATAATCTTTTTCTTATTTGTTTTTTCTGTTTTCAATGTTTTCTTTGTTATCTATGCTGAATTTGCATTTTTTGTTCTAGTTAAAAAAAATTATGCAAAAATGACATTGTTTTCGCTCTGTCTGTTTTTTGTCTGTGTGTTTTTTTTAATTAAATCATGATAAGCGCGAATGCAAGCTAAAATAACAGGATTTAATTAAAATCTTCCCGACACATTTATCAATTGTTTATATAATTTCGTTTTTCTGCTCTTTTCATAAGTACGTATGTGTCCGTGTGTTTACATGTTTGTGATTGTGTATGTGCGTCTATGTTTGTGCGTGTTTGTGTGTATGTGTAAGTTTGAAGTTTTTTCTTTGATAATGTTTTGAATGCCATCATCATTGTCGTCATCATCGTCGTTATAGTTGTTGCTATCGTAATTTTCAAACATACAACTACACAAACATCTCATCTTATTATCATCGTCATCATCGTCATCATCATCGTTATCATTAGCCCTGAGAAATTGCTACTATCATTGAAATTACTTCTGAAAATTAGGTCTGCTAAAATTTTTTTGGACAAAATTGTAACTAAAAATAAAATTTAAAATTACTTGAAAGACAAAATGTAGGAAAAAAAAAACAAATATGTCTGAAAATTATTTTTAAGAAAAAGAGGGATGGAGGAAAAGAGAGCAGGAGGTAGAGAAGAAAACAGAGTGAAAGATAGTTAGAGAAAAAATGATTGTTAGAAAATAAGAATGAAAGAGAGAGAGAGAGAGAGAGAGTATGTGTGAGAGAGAGAGAAGTATAGGCTTTGTGAGTGGAGGCAGATATGGGTTACTCGAAGGTTAAAATATAAATAATGACCGGACAATGAGATATGCTTCGTTTTGTTTTTGTCTATTTTACTTTTTAAACATTTTTTTGTTTTTTTTGTATAGTTCAAAGTTTTTTTTTATTTTCAGCGTTTGAATTATTTAAATTTAGTGCTTTGCTTCGAGTTCTAGCCTGCAAAGATGAATTTAACGTTTATATCTTTTGATGTTATTCAATGTCATGACTCGAGATATATATAACTTTATCGTTAATCTTTCAAGCTGAAATCATTGAACTGTTGACGAACTGAAATCTTCCTTAGATTGAACATGTAACTGCTCTTAATGATTCATTTTTTTATTTATTCAACCGCGGTTTCAAATTAATTGTTCAACATTAAATTAATAAATCCACGAGAGTGGAGAAAATTTGAAAGTTAAATTAAAATAAATAAATATAAAACAAAAAATCAAAATCACTTAGCGTTCTTTTTCTTTGTTCTTTGTTGTTTCTCTCAAATATCTAAATTATTCAGCGACCTGTCTTTTTTCCTGCCTGCATTTTTTGTTATTTCGTCTGACCTTATTTTTTGCTTAATTATGTTGTCTGCCTAGGTACATTGCCTACATTGCATACGAACCAATCGGTGCTGGATGCATATTTCTACCTCATTAGGCTCTGACACAAACACACACCCAAACATACAAAAGCAATAAAACACAAATAAACAAACCACTGTTTCTATTGAACATTTCACTTGGAGAACATTTAAAAATACATTTACATACGTATGTCCATATAATATAAAGCGAAGACTAACATATATAAACACGTACACACAAACACACAGTATTGAAGTTTAAAAGTACGAGCTGCGACTTATGCCAGCTCGGGCACACATACAGAAACACAAAACTTTATATTCAGCAGCACATGATACCGTCAGTATAAACAACATTTTGCCACTTTGAGCGTTCTAAAAACGTTTCCATACGAGCAATTAATTATTCAGTAGTTTTTTTTGTTTTCATAAGGTTGCTTTTAACCAGAAAGCAGCTTTTAATGCATCAAATATTTTGAGACCTACATTTAATGTGTGAGATATTTCAGTGCCATTGCTGACCTACATGATGCCTGTGTGTAATGTGTGTGTATGTGTATGTGTGTGTATGTATGTATGTGTGTTTGTTTGTTTGTGTGTGTGCTTGTGTGTGTGATGAATATGCAGATTGTGAAATGTCTTCAGAAAAAAATTTCAAAAAATGTTTGACCTAATTCTTCTTTTCCAATTTAAAACAGTTCTTACTACCTTTCAGCTTAATAAATAATGGTTGATACACCTGGATGCCGAAAAATTTAGTTTTTAGTAAACTTCTCAACTAATTATTAATTTGAAATAATTTTGTGCTTTCACAGGAAAAATTCCTTCCCTACATTTTTTTGAAGAGTTTTCCATTGTACATCATGAGTAATTTGTGTGTGCTTAACATCTAAGTAGGCCATTATTTTGAGGTTTATGCTTGCGTTCCCAGAAGGAACTTTGCAAGAAAAATATACAAATCAACGACAGCAGGGTTTAATTTTTTTTTAAATTTTTGATGTTTTTTTTCTTTCTCTGTTTATTTTATGTGGATGAAAATTATTTTTTGTTGTATTTTTGTTCTGTGTAATAAAATTTGTAGATGGTTTAAAAGAAGATTTATTTTCAACTTAATGCTTGAAGTTGTGCGCTAAAAATTTATTGCCGTTAAATACTTCAAATGAGAAAGCATAAAGTTTGCATATTGTATCAATAAATAAGTGGAAGCAACCATTTGCACACATACACTGTATGTGTGTGTGTGTGTGGTGTGTGTGTGTCTGTGTGGTGTGTATGTGAGTGTATTTGTGGTGTGTGTGTGTGTTTATGAACAGTATTAAACGACAAAACAGATTACTTATAACACAAATATTACACAAACATGGTATAGGCAAATTGCACTTGAAAGTAGAAAAGAAAATCATTCATACATACACACGTGCAAACATGATGCAAGCACATACACACACGCATACATACACCCATACATACACATGCTATAGCACATTCACATCCACACACACGCACACGGACACACAGGTCCAACATCGAAACGGATTCTGAGGAGCGTAGCAGAAGAACTTTATTGTCGTTTTACTATAACTTAAGTCCGCTAGGTAAATGAGATTTAATCGAATAAATAAATGAGTACTTTAATCTATGCGTGCTACTGATTCCACGCGATGGAAGGCTCCAATGGACGCAATCCAGATCGTCTTCATTAATAAACTTTAAAATTATCCGAATGAAATGAAAACCAGTTGACTGCAAAATTTTAGCGAACAGGCGTGCAAATAAACAAAGAAACACAAAAACGGACAAACAAACACAAAAGCAGAAACACATATATAGACACTTATACACACACACACACACATGCACACACACACACATAATATATATAATATATAATATACAAATATATATATATATATATATATATATATATATATAAGTGAATGAGTATACAGAGAGAGACATAGACTAACTTACAAACAAATACATAAACAAATAAATGCAATCTTATTAATTTTATTTGGTTGGTCGATTTCCAGATATTTTCTTACTCTCTCCCATTTAGTTTTTATCTCTTGTTGTACCTCTCTCTATCTCTCTCTCTCTATTTTTTCTTTCTCCCTCTCTCTTTTTCTTGGATGCTCTCTTTTTCTTCTATTGTTTATTTCTCTCTTAATCTGTTATTTTTGATTTTTTTGATTTTTTTTCTTAACTCTTTTGGTTTTAATTTTTTAGTGTTCTTTGGTCAATATTCAATCAAGCAACATTCTATTTGGTTTTTATTTTTATTTTTAATTGAGAATTAAAATGATATAACAGTTTTTTTCATCAAGTATTTTTTTTTTAATTTGTATTTCAGTTTTCTTCCTCCGGCTTACTTTATTTTCTCTTTCTTTCCATCTTATGTTCTTTTCTGAGAAATGGCCTCCCAATCAACGTCCAATAAAGCGTTGCCATGTAATGTTTATGGACCCCATGAAATCGCTCTCGAAGTTTGGGAGAGAGAGAGAGAAAGAGAGAGAGAGAAAGTGAACACAAAGAAAAATGTGCGTGTATGTGTGTGTGTGTGTGTGTGTAGTTGGTGTGTAAGTGTTCTTATCTATGCATGTGATGTATTTGTATATATGCCAGTGTGCATATACATATGAGTCTGAATTAGCGTATGTATGTATGCATGTATATGTTATATAACGGCTGTGTGATTTACCCACACACCACATACACACACACACACACACACAAACAAACACAAACATACATACACATGCACTAATTGCGAACTGGCATATCCCAAAAGAACACTTCTTATTGATCAACCAGATTCGTCATAATCTATTTTCATCTTTTCGCATAGTTTTTGTTGTTGTTATTGTTGTTGTTAATGTTATTTGTTGTTATTGTTGTAACTGCTGTTGTTGTTGTAGATTATCTAAAAAGATGCTTTTTAGATGTGTTGAAACTGAGGCAAAGCCTGGTCTGCAAAAAAAGGTCAGGCGTTCGAAGTGTTGTTCTACACAGTGTTCTACGGGACAGCTGAAAAGATGATGGGTATTCTGATTGGGTGTTGTTGCAACTGTTGTTGCAACTGTTGTTGATGGCTTATAAACTACACGCAGAAACATACACAATTACATAGAGACACACACAGACACACACGCACACTGACAGACACACATACAGATACACACAGACACACACACTCAGACAGACACACACACTCAGACAGACACACACACTCAGACAGACACACACACACAGACACACAAAGACACACACAATCGCAAAGAAGCTGTCGTTAGATAAAATTTTTCATATTTACTAATATTTTTTCAAAAAATTTGATGAATGGTCTCGGAAGATTTTGAAATATTAAAATCATTTATCGTTTTTCCACTAATTCATTTTTTTCCGTTTCCAGAGCAAAAATATAAAAAAATGAAAGACTTTAATGGTATCTTCTCTAAATTTATAGAAGCTAAAAACGAAATATAATTTTTGGGTTCCATTTCAATTAATAATTAGAAATATGTCTTAGTTTTTCGTATTCTGTTTGGTATTTGGATGTGATGTATGTTTTGTTTTGATGTTTTATCTACAAAAGTTGTAAAAAAAAACGAAATAAAAAAAAGCCATTTTTAACCAAAAACACAAAACAAAAAATTGTCTCCTCCTGCTAATGGTTAAAGATTGCGCATCTCCTAGACGTGACTGATTGTTTTGGAGGCTCCGTGTTTTTTTCTCTCACTCCAACGTCATTTATCATGCAAAACTAATATGCATAAACAATGCAAACAGACGGAATATACAAAAATATTGTATACAAAACATACAAAACTTGTTTTATACAAAAAAACTATAAAAACAAATATGCGAAAAACAGTTTCTACAAAAACAATTTACGTAGATCTTATATGTATCAGTTTATACAAACAATATTAGCAATAGATGCTATCAAAAAATACATAATGTTTGCAAACAAAATACTGTTTAACAATGTTTAGTAACAAATATGAACATAATCACTGATAAGAAACGAAATAAACATGAATATTTTTACGAACTTGACTCATATCAACATTGTTTACAAACAAAACATACACAAGGAATGTTTATTTACCAATTCAAACGCCTTACTGGTCTGTTTTCCTTTGCTGTGCAACTGAGATAAGATTTTCTTCACACTTGCATCATTGTTTAGCAAGTAACACGGTGAAAGTGTTTGACTTTATTGTATTTTTAATTAAACAGTTCTAAAAATGTTGCTACAATGTTTAAAATTGAAATTTCATATACAAATGATGAATGATATCAATTAAGTATTAAAACCATGTACAATTGTACATGTACAAGCATGGTGTAACAAATTTTTTTTATTGTGTAATGAATTTTTTTTTAAACTATTCCAAAAAAATTGACTGGGTGACAAAATTAATTAACCATCAATCTCCAAATGAATCATGCTGACACATTGAATTTTCTAGAACAAAGTAAAAAACAATATTATTTAGTTGATGTTTCGAATATTAAAAAATAAATTGACATACAATACCATATATTATAACATCATATGGTCAAACTTTTTTTTATAATACCAAAAAAAACCTTTCTTAAAAAAACAAAAAAAACCTGGTGTTGTAAAAAAAACAATTAGGAGAAGTGAAGGAATGAGGTGTTACAATTCTTAGCAGCCTGTATCCATCCAGAAGCAGACTACTTGATTAATTATACAGAACCCGGCCAGTTTTTGGCTTTAATTATTTTTTCATTTCCTTATCACGTCTCTTCCTACAATTATTTTTCAAAATTTTCAAAAAAAAACAATGTTTTGTAAAAAATTTTTACAAAAATATTCAAGATTTTTTCTCAAAAATTTTTTGAATGAATTTTAAAAAAAAAGATAGTGGAAAAAGTGTGGGAAAAAAGTGATTGACCGGTTTAACACCTAAAAAAATGTTAAAATTGCACGGAAACACATGGCAACAGACATGCAAACGCACGAAGGAAAGTAATGCCCAAACATCATCACGCTTTTTCTTGAACATATTTTGAAAGAAATTACTTCAAACAAACAAAATATTATGGCACACATTTTAAATCTAAGGATAACTCTCATGAGAATGAATTACATTGAAAGAAATACACAAGTGAAAGGATGAAATAGAAATAGGAACACATGTATACAGACTTAAAGTCGCAAAATATAAGGACAAATAAACGCAAATAAAGATAGTAAGACAAAGTGACAAAATGAAAGAGAGAATGAAAGGAAGAAAGCGGTAGAATGATTGGCAGAGAAAGAGAAAACGAAAAAAAAGAGGAAAAGAAAGTAAAAGAGAAAGAAAGAAAGAGAGAAAGAAAGGGAGAATAAAAGAGCAAGAGAGTGACTCAAAGGAGCGCTGTAAGATAGGAGATAATATAATGGATTGTGCTATCGATGTGGTATTTCTTATTGCAGCACAACACGCACCAACGAAACAACTCTAGAATCACTCAATCCTTCCTCCTACTACAACCAACCGCCAAAACATCAATTCAGCAAAAAAAAACATCATGACAACAACAACATTATCGTAGCAACATTAACGCAACAAGATTTACGCAAAATACTTTAACGCATAAACATTGACGCAAATTAACGCAGTATCATTGAAGCAACAGCAGTAAAACAACGTCTACCTCACATTTGAATCGTCAAAACAAAACATCATACAAACAAAATCACAAAAACATTAGTTCGACATTAAAAAAAAACTGAAAATTTATAAAATAAGTTCTTACCTAATAATACCATGAAAAATAATAACATCGCAGCAAGAAATGTTGGAAAACAACTACAAGACAGTGGATGATCTAGAATATTGCAAAAAATTGGAATGACTTTTAATATTCCACAGTAGTAATCAACTTTTTTATTTCTCTTATTCAAGTTTTTGTTGGGGAATGTTAATCAAAATATTAAGTTGATGACAATTTTTTCAATAATTTCTTCCTCCATGGTTTAATAGTCATCATCGTCATTGCCATCTTTTCATCATCATCGTCCTCATCGTCATTAACGTCTGTTATAGTTATCACAACATTATGATACTTTCTTTCGATTCGCCTTCGTGGAGATTTTGTTTAAAAAATTAAAACAACTGGAGGAGATAAAAAACGGAAAAGGTCAGACTGAAAAAATTCAAATAACTGTGAAAAAAACTAAAAAAACAAAAAATTAGAAATGAAAAAATTAAAAAACATCTTTTTATACATCACTTTATATATAAAAAAATTTTTGAAAATTCTTTCCCATTAACTGAGGGAAAATTTGAAAGAAGAACTGTTAAAATAGAAAAAATAAATAGAGAAAGTTGAAAAACACACTAATAAAAGAGAAAAATGTGAGAATTACGCTCGAAAAACTGAAAGATAAAAAATGAACGAACGAAAAATTCGTAGATATATAACGTCAATGGGAGAAAATTTAACCAACATGAAGAGAAAGATAAAACAAGAGAGAGAAAGAGGAGAGAAAGAAAGAGAGAGAGAGAGGAGAAAGACAGAGAGAAACAGAAAAGGAAGAAAAAGTAAGAAAATGCAAACAAAATGTTAAAAAAACAATAAAAACTGTTGAATAAAGAATAAAAAAAAAAAGAAAAAAACTTCAACTCGAGAGAAATAAGGATAAATTGAGAATTAGACATTTAGATGAAAGAGAAAAAAGAAATTGAGATGGAAAAGAGATAGTAGGGAGATAGATAGAGAAAGAGAGAGAAAAAGAAGAGAGAGAGAAAGAGAGAGAGAGAAAGAGTAAAAGAATGAGAACCTGCTAGGACAATTATTGCAATGATGTGATCGCCAATCATTCATTTGTCCGCCGAGCCCCTATACATCCGCTGCCTTTATTTGTTCTTGTCACGTCATAGTATTAGTTACTCGCTGATCATGATAACGTTGGCAAAGTTGCTGCTGCTGATGCTGCTGATGGTGATGATGATGAAAATGATGATAGTTATGACGATGATGATGGTGATGATGATTAAGATGACGGTGAAGATGATGGTGGGAATGATGATGACATTGACTACAATAGCTTTCTCGATTATTGAAATTTATTTATTAAAGTATAATGAGTTTGGCAAAGCTGAAAATTTTAGTGAAATCAATGTTTAATGAAAAAAAATTGACTGAAATGATGACAATATGAAATGATAAAATCAATGATGATGAAAAATAATGAAATAATGATAACAAATTGAAAAGAAAAATTTGTGTAATGGATCTTTTTAAAAATTTTTCTAATTTTAAAATTTTCCCACTTTATTTTACTGACTTTTTGCTAAGTTTTTTGAAATTGTTAAAAAAAACTGATTTTTCCTCATTCGCGAGAAAACGCAGTTGTAAATATTAATAAAAGTTAATCTAGATAGCAAATTTTATTCGAACGAAGAATTTTAGAAAAAAATTGTATTAAAAAATGGAGCAATCTTTATTTTGAAGATACAACATTTATTTTTATTAATCAGGGAGGCCGAAAAATTTCCGGGCAGATAAAAATGCTGAAAACTAGAACAACAAATTTTTGGAGAAAACAATTTTTTCTCATCAATAATTATAGTAGTAGCAGCATTAGTAGTAGCAGTATTAGTAGCAGCAGCAGCAATGGTAGCAGTAGCAGTAGTAGTAGTAGCAGTTCTCTTGTATTTTATGTTACTATTATCATTATTCATTATTTTTTATAACAGTAGTGGATACGTTTTCACTATTTCAATTTATTGTTTACTTATTTTAAATATATACATATGCAATAATCGACAAAGATTGATATTTTTTTTCAATTTTTGCTTAATTGTTTTTACAAATAATATTTGCCACTATCATTAGCGCTGCCTTACGCAGAGTAGTCATTAATCATTCTTAGTTATTTCTATCTTATTTAATTGAAAAACAAAATTAAACAGAGAATAAAATAGTATTTCCATATAAATTTTTCAAAAGTTTATGGGTTCACCCCGACAAAAAAAGAGAAGAATAGAGAAAGAGAGGGAGAGAGAGAGAGAGAGAGAGAGAGAGAGAAAGCAAGAGAGGAAGAAAAAAAGATAAAAAGTAAGTGATATACCTAAACAATGTTATCACTCTACGATGAAATGTTTGTCTATTAAGAATAATCTTAGCATATATATTAGAAACAAAAATAAAAAGACACACTCGTACGCACGCGTGTACACACGCACGCACGCACACACACACACACACGCACACACATACGTGCACTCTCCTAGAAATCCTTATTTTTAATAAAGTCTATGGAAATAGGTTTAACAGGCAGAAAAAATTAATCTAAATTTTGCATGGAACTATTACTATTTTTATTATTTGGTAGAAACATCATGCTTTTTTATTTTTATTTTATTTTTTCTCTCCTTTATTAAATTTTCAGGTAGAGCACGAGTGAATGAAGGAGTAAATGATGAATGAATGAATGAATGAGTGACATAAATGAAGTACCTAACATTAATTATTGAAATAATAGACATGGAAAACAAAGTAAACGAATAAAAAAAACAAAATTAACTCATTTTTATATGTGGAATCATTAATATTGTTTAAATTATTTCAAAAATAAATGACGAAAGAATTTGAAACAATCAACTTTTGATTAAATTAGAAAAATTTTATCCCCACACATAGTTAAAAATAATTAAAAATAATTCTATCCATAAAATAGATGAACATAAAATCATTGCAAATGCCTTTTTCTCTGAATATCAGATTGAAAAAAAAATTTAATAACAAAGTAACTCTAAGCGAATCGTTCCTAGAAACTTGAAAATAAAATTTCTAAATAAAAAAAAACCAAACACAATGTAGAATTGTCACAATGATTTCAGCCATCAATCGCTCTTTTGTGTATAATCAGTGGTGGCAGTAGCTCTAGACATGAACTGAACATGCCAGTAGCGTTGTTGTGTTTGAGGTTGATTTTTGAATAATAAAAATGTTTCTTTCTTTTCATTTCATATAAATTTTAGTTCGAGTTTATAATTGCTTTTGAAAGGTTAGGATGCCGAAATATATGATACAATTTAATAGTATGTCATAAAGTGAAATAAAGAAAAAATAATGACCAAACAACTATTCAAATTAATGAATTAAACATAGAAAATCAACTATACACACAAATGAAATTGAAAAATTTGATGAACTTGTATAAATATGTGAAAATGCAACTAGGCATGTTCTCAACGAGCATGCAAACAAACAAACAATTAATTAAACCGAAATAGAAACTTACGAACAACTGAGCAAACAGACAAACAAACAGAAGAACAAACAAACAAACAAAGAGACAAATGCTTTTGTATCTTTGCCAAAGCAAACGTCATTGACCGCTAGGTACATCCGCACTTTTATGGCGGGAAATGCAGAGAAGGAAGTTCATAAAATGCTGACCGGCTGGCTGGCTGAGTTGATTTGATGAAAATGTTCGAAAGAGTGACATTAGGTTTTATGGACGCTTGATGGACGGATGGTGCTGGGTGGTTGAATGAGTTGAAAAGTGAATGAATTAGAGAAAATTAATGGATGAAAAGATGAAATGAGTGAAAGAATTAATTACTGATTGAAAATCTAACAAGAAGTAAATTTATTAAACACGGAAGAATGATTTGCCTAACAAATTATTTTAGGTTAAAATAACTTTCAAATAAAATTTTGAAAATTAAAACTGGCGAAAGTATAATCTTGATTAGCAACTCGTTTATTTGGTTCCATTGCTGAAAAATATGATAATTTTTGTTTTTTTTTTATATGCAAAACATAAACTAATCATTAAAAACAAACGGTACGTACATTTACATAGAAGTCTACTAAATCATAAATAACTCAGAAGGGCAACCAACATCATCAACGTATGATAGATAGCTGGCAGAATGCACCAAATGGTACGTTAGTTAAACCGTTCGGTTTTAACCCCAACAGATTGAAATAACCTTTAACCTTTTAAGCACCGACCACCTGAATGCAACGATCTGACCTCATTTTTATAATTCAACCTGACCTAGTTTATCTATTTAACCCGCCCGTTGGAAACTGCTGATAAATTGTATCGGTATTGGTGATTTCGGGGGGTGATGTATGAAATGAAGTTAATTTTATTATTTTGTTATGTCCATTGTTAGTTTTCATGAAAATTTTTAGATGTCAATTAATAAATTAAAATTTTTTTACTACAATCATAAAAAATTGTTTAATTCGATTCAAAAAATTTTAACCGTTTGCGGATAAAAAAAGTCATTCTTGGAATTTGAACTGAATGTCTGAAACTGAATTTTTATTCCTCAACATTTGACAGAAACATTGCACCTAATTTTTATGCTTGTTACACGTGTGTCTGAAATATTAACTGAATTTCTTTAAACAAAGTCAAATGCTTGTTATAGTATTTTTACGGAAGTTTTAAGAATTCCAATTCAGAGATTGAACAAAATTATCCTCTTGATAGCAACGTTATCAAATAATTGTAAAATTCATTGACGAACATCTATACTGTTAAGTTTTTTTATTATGTGTGTTTGTGTGTGTAAATGAAAGAGAGAGACAGTGTGCGCGCGCGTGTGTGGTGTGCGTGTATGTTTGTGTGTGTGTGTGTGTTTGTGAATGTAGTGTCTGTGATGCGCGTGTTCGTTCATGAATGTCAGAGATTAAAATGAACTGTCATTCATGACCGTCAGTGTAATCTTCAAAACCCACAAAATTCTTCTTATTTAAATATACAAAGTCGACAATTTTTTCCTATTAGGTCCTACATGTTTGAATTTTTGCTTTCAGCATTAATATCATTATTATTCTTATAGAAGCTAATAATTTTTACTTTTTTTTTTATTTCATTTGAAATCATAAACATTAGCAGCAACATCATCAACATCAGCCAATCATCCCATCAACCCCGCCATATAGTCAACAGAAAAATGTATTTTCTGATAAACGTTTTACATTAAAACAAACACAACTCAAACATTCTAAACAGCAACAACACTCGCGAGTAATAACAACTTGAATTACATAAATCAACAATAACCCAGAGGGTGAAACTTAGAAAACTCAATAGCCAACAGAAGCAACAACCACGGCAACCACCACAACTACAGAAAAAAATGAAAAACGCCCGGGAACGCTAATGGCGATGAAAAGACGTCGTGTAAGTTTATGATGCGGACCGCTATAGCAAAGATTAAACGCAGATTGAAGACGATGTTTACGATCATAGGCAAAAAAAATCGAACAGTAAAAAAAGGGAAAAACATTAGAATCTTGGTTGCCATGACAATTTCTCGCCACTAGGGAAAGAATGATATTTATTTGCAGTACGTGTTTTTCCGAGGAGAAAAAAATGTTGAATAGTTGAAAAACGTTTTTCCTCTACCGGATCTTCGTTCTTAGTCGTTCTGCTGTTTTTTTTTCATTTTTTAAATCTGTTTTGTGTTTCTATGTCGGTAGAATTTCAGATTTGTTTGTATGGCTTCCTGTTTATTTGTATAGGAAGGATTATTTTTATGAGATGTTCTACGTGTTATTCCGAACGTATATATCAGTTAATACGTCTGTTTCTCTGGGTATGTTTACGTCAAAAGAGCCCTAATGTATGTGTGCGTGCGTGTTTGCGTGGAGATGTGCATGTGTGTGTGTGTGTGTGTGTGTGTGTGTGTGTAAGTGTGTGTGTGTGTGTGTGTGTGTGTGTGTGCGTGTTGGTTTGTTTATACGGATTTTTCGAACGTAGATGAGACTTTTTTTCTTCCTTTTTTATGTTTTTCTTTCTTCGATTTTCATCGGAAAAAAATCAGATTTCATTTGATCGTGATGCAAATGTGTATTTTGTTAATTGTCTGCAAACTTGGCTTCTCCTTCGTTTTCAGGATATTATTTTCTGTACATACAATCCGGCAGATTAATATTGCTTGTATAATAATTATACACGCCTAACACCATATGGTACAATGTTTTTAATGCGATATTCTAATTCGTAAAACATTATTTTGTGCAGTGTGTATGTGTGTGTGTGTGGCGTGTGTGTGTGTGTGTGTGTGTGTGGCGTGTGTGTGCGCACGATTGTGAGTGTGAGTTTGTAGGTATCACCACAACAACGGCACGTCTGAATAGTTTATGATTCAGTTTTATTTCTTTCAAATTTCAAAATAAGTTCTCAAAGCTAATTTATTCATATGTTTTGTTTTACTTTATTTCTTTTCATTTTACTCGCCTGCTTGTTTACTGTTTGTACGTGCGTTTCCAAGATTTTCTCCCTCTCTCTCTACATTAAAATTTATAAATCTCATTTTATAACTTCCCAGAGCATAAACCTTCATCTTTTTACAACTGCATGAGCCGCTCGATTTTGAAAGAGAGAAGATAATAATGTTTTTCATTTTAACAAAAACATTTTTGTTCATTAATTTTTTTTTGTAAAAAAATAATTTTGCGTTTCAATATTATATTTAAAAATTTTTTTTATCTTAAAACCAGGATTATTTTATGAAAAATTCAAAAAATGTTTCCTCATTAAATTTTTTCTCATTTCTCTGTATTATCTTACCTTATCTAATTTTTTCAATTTATTTATTTATTTCAAAAAAATTAATGTTAGGCATGATGCTGTTTAAATTTTGTGATTTTTTTTAAAACAATCTTCGTTTGTTCATAATTTCATTAAAGCTTAACTCGATAAATTGATTGACGGATAGAAACCCTAGGAACCGATTCTTTTAATTAATTAACTAATTAGCAATTCTAATTAGTTACTCGATTAATTTGTAATTAATTGACCAATATGTTGAAAATGACCGAATAACTGATAGTTATCTAGATTGCTTCTAATGGCTAGATGGTCTTTATAGTCATGAGATATTTTAATTTATTATAAACATGTTTCTATTTTTTGTTTTTTTAAATTTGAACCTTGTTTTTTTTAAAAATCTGAAATTTTTTGAAGTTTATGTCAACCCTTCAGATAAAAACTGTTAGTATGATGATTATACGAGTGTTGTAAACTTTTTTAAGATTTTTTTACGATTTCAACCTTATTAATATCATCGGCATTTGTCATCATTTTCATATCTCAGATATAAACATATCATCAATTCTTAGCCGACATCATCGTCCATTCCACCGACATCAAAATCCCAAAACAAAATTAAATTACTAAAATTAATTAAGGATAATTAATTACATGACGTTATTAATTAAATAACCAATTTATATAGCACTCCGTTTTAATCGCTTCAACTTCAGCCTGACCGAACACCGGCCATTAGTCTTACCAGTAGTGAAAAACTTTTCCCTGTTTCGTCATCTTCATCGTCGTCGTTGTCATTATCATCTTAGTTATCATTAATATCAGCATTAACATTGCATTCGTTGTTGTATTTTCATAGTTTTTTACTGGCGCCATTTTTTACAATCTACAATCATATTCCCAATCATATAAAATCATATTCTTAATCATATACAATCATATTCTTAATCCTATACAATCATATCCTTGTCATTGCCATCCTCACTCTAAAATTTTTAATCGTCATTATCATCATTATTTTCATCATTCTTATTTCGGATCGCAACTTATAACCATTATCATTATTTCCATCAACATCATTATCATCATCGTCAACATCTGCCTAGTCATTTTTATCAATCTCATCGTTAAATTATTTCAATGTTCAACGTCTTCGCTATCATCACCGCATTTGCCTATCTAATTAACGCCATTTTCATCATCTTCGTCTTCATCATCCTCCTCATCATCTTCCTCTTTATCATCCTCCTCATCATCTTTCTCTTGATCATCCTCATCATCATCATCCTTATCTCACCCTCAACCATTTATTATCCTCTCACCAATTAAATGCTTTTCGTTAATTTGGGCAGAGAAGCGCACGAGATAACGCGTAGACCATGGACGCAAGCAGAAACACGTAAACACACACACCACACATAAACACACATACACGCACATACACACACAGACAAAAGTATACAAACACACATATACATTCATACATGCTCAATCTGACACATACAAAACTACACACAAAAATTGATACCATTGATACACAAACACACACACACACACACATTATTATTGTGTTGTTGTCAAAAATTTGGCAGATTATTGGAGTTGCACTCGTTGAATGCAAGTGAGATTTGATGGCTCCTCTTTGTGTATGCACGTGAGACGTCATGATAGTGAAGTTGTCGTAACAACAATAAATGAAGGTTGTTGATGCGCACAAAGTAGAATCGTCTTTGGGAGTGCAGTTGTTCTTTAAGACCAATTGTGATTTCTTAAAATTATTGTAGTATATCCTGAGTTTTATTTTATTGGTAACATTGGTTGATGTAACATTTCTTTTTATGATTTGTTTGAGGACGACTTCGTCTGTTTTACGTGTCGTTGACATGTGATTTTTGCAATAAAGGATTAAGTCGTTGTCAGTGTTGTTCTTAAATATATTTCTATCTTGATGTAGTCATTGTTGAATGGTGCTCTCAATGGATGATGTTTTGTAACCATTGCTTATTAGTAGGTTAGTAATTCTTCCCAGTTTCATATTGCGATCTTCAGTTTAGGATGAATGCGTGAAAGCACAGTTCGTAAGAATTTTATTGTAGGGGTACTTACTTTGAATTGTTCCATACATTCATCTTACCCATTGCAACAAAGACCTTTATTTGTTGCTTTAACGTATAGGGCAGTTGTAAATCTTTGTTCGTCATGCGTTACTCATTTAATTTTGATCGGTTCAGGGTTGCTAGTACCTGGTTGACTTGTTCCAGATCAACGTATGCGACGAAGATATCGTTAAAATATCCGGCATAAATGTTTGTTTTTAGACCTGGATTGTCTCTAAACATTTTGCTCTCAAGATGTCATAAAAAGAAATTTGCGATCAGGACACCAAGGGGTGAGCCCATGGCTACACCGTCAATTTGCATGTGTGGCTTGCCTGTGGGATGTGGAAAGATGCTTTGATGATGCAGATTTGGAGAAGAGATTTGAGATGTGTTTTTTGGTATTTTTAAGGGAACCATGTCCGAATGATAAACACTATTGATGATAATATCAAATGCGTCATTGACGGAAACATTTTTAAAGAAAGATTCGACATCCAGAGAAGCAATAGGATTTGATGGTTTGTTAGTGTTCAATAGATTGATGAATTCCCAGAATGTCAGAATTTTTTTTAGATATTTATTTGGCAATAGGGTATGTTACTATCCGGATTTGGCTGGTAATAGGATGCAGGGTGTGGTTATTTTTATGCGTTTGCATGTTGCCATAGAGGTATCCAGGTGAGTATTCGCCTTGGAGTGGCTGAAATTTTTCTTGGGGTATGTTTTTATTTTATTTTTCCATTTTAAATCTGTAAATCGGCAAAATTATCGTCATCACACACACTCTCATAAACACACACACATATATATCGACCAACCTACACACAAACATACAAAAAACAAACCGACATACACATAAACAGAAACACACAAAAAAACATACAAAAAAACATACAAACAAAGGGTAGTGTATCTTCTTCGGCAAATTTCATTAACCCTTCGACCCACAAACACCATTAGTTTGTTGTAAGTCCTAGTAACGCGTTCATTGTTCATGATTGTCTCCATATATTACACGTACATAATAATAATACATACATTTATACGTATTATATATATATATATGTGTGTGTGTGTGTGTTTGCGTGTGTGTGTGTTTGTGTGTGTGCGTGTGTTTGTGTGTAATTGTACACCTTACGTTTCGTTCAAAAAATAAAAAATAAATGTGTCTAATGTATGCTGTAAATAAATACAACACACGTATGCAACAAATCTCATTTGAGTACGATTTTGTGTAGCTGTATTAATACCATTGTATTAAGTGTGTGTGTATTTTGGACATGTCTTTTCTTGTAAGTGTAGTGAAGCTTTAAAACACTGAAGTGATCACAATTTTTCTATGAAATATTTTCTGTAATCTGATCTCTAAATTAACAGAATGTTAACACTCGTCTACATATTTTTTGTATCCAATCGTTAAAATCGTAAATTGTGTTTTAATTTGGAAGTCATAAGCTGAATAAACACACAGTAAATCACTCAATCAACTCACACTTTATACGCAATGAGAAAGCAAAAGTTCCAAACATGTTAGCATTGATGCATACAAATGCGTACACACAAACACATACATTTGTACACATACACAATCACACACTTACACGCACACATAATTACTCACGTGGAATAAATAATTAAATACATAATTTAAAAATTTTCTGGCACATGAGCACGATATGACTGTAGCAAAGAGCAGACATATTATGGAAACAAACAAACACAAAAAACACCAAGACACACATACACGTACAACTTACACACACATACACAAACAAACAAACACATATAAATACAACTACTCACATTCTTGTCTATAATTTATAGTTATTTTATTTATTAATCATATTCAACCAGACACAAATACACACTATTCATACTAAATTTTAGACACACCTATACGTACGGACAAGTAAAATTTTTTATGTCAAAACAAACATTGATGAACAGGTGAACGTAGGCACAAAAATACATACAAAAACATTTTCACGCAAGATCACGGTCACAGAGGCACACACAGACCTACACAGACAGACATATATAGGCAAACACAAACACACAAAAAACCAAAAGACTCAAGCATTTTGACACACATACACACACATACACACATAGAAACATACACACACATACAACAAAAAATGCAGACACACATACATACAGACATGCAACCTTCATAAGCTTGAGTTGTTGACTTACATTAATTTCTTAAACGCCAGCACGGCGCGTCAAGCACAAATATGCAGCAGAAATTAATACAACAATACCAAAAAATCCCAACAAAAATTAACACAATCTCCAGCCAAAAAATAATACAACATTTCAACAGTATTACCACCCAATGTCTTCGTGTTTGCATGTGTAAACGTTTTAAAATACCTAAAAGTTATAAACTGGTATATTGAGAGGTATAAAATTTCTGAAAATCTGTATTCCTACTGAAACAAAATACCTGTTAAAATAACTTTTCAGACTTCTTTGAATGAATTTTGACAAGCAATATTTATAAAGCTTTTACGAAAGACTCCATTGCAGAGACACGCGAATGAATCATCATAAATTTCGTATTGTATACAATGTATATATGACTACATATACAAACATACGTATGAAAGCACATACACACACGTACACGCATGCATACGTACACATGAACAGATACACAAAATTAAACACAGGAATCTAAACAAACATTGATCATAGGTATGTACGTCCTGAATGATGTATATCAATACAAAACAAATAAACAATTCGTACACAAAATGATATTTTTTCATACAAACTTTTTGAATTTATGATGCGCTAATTTTTTAACAAATTGAGAAACTCAAGACTTACGATCCAACATTATCGTATTTTTTATTCTTTGTCTACTTCACATATTATGTTCTTATAAACTGCTGGAAGAATGAAGTCTTAAAAGTTGAAAAAATGTATTTTTGAAGCGGACTTAAATTCTTCATTCTCCATTATAATTGTCTAAAAAATAATTTTATTACATTTCTTCGAAATAAATATATATAATTAATAAAAAATACTACCACTTCTATGATTTCTACTACTACTACAACAACAAATACTACTACTACTACTACTACTACTACTACTATTGTTACTATTATTACTACAACAACAACAACATCATCAACAACAACAATTACTACTATTACTACTACTACTTACTACTACTACTACTACTACTACTGCTACTATTACTACCTTTCACTACTACTACTACTGCAGCTGCTACTGCTATTTGTGATTTCGATAAAATACGTTATAAGCAGCAGGATTTCTTCCTTCGCTGACGAGTTTGATTAAAATGCAACTTAATAATAAGGCAAGAAAATTTAATTTTCATATTGACCAAATTGTATCTCTGTCGTTCTTTCGTTCGTTCGTTCGTTCATCTGTTCGTTCATCTAACAGTTCGTCATTTGTTTGTTTGTTCGTTCACTTATTTGTTGGTTCATCTTCATATTCGTTCGTTTATTCTGTCATATTTTGCAATTCGTAAAACAATGTAATGTCGTGTAGGAAATTAATAATGATAATGTTTTATGCTACAAAACCATCTGATGATGCTAAAGATGATGACATTAGGATTTTTTCATCATCACCAATAAAAAGTTTTCATCACTTTCATCATATTTTAAACCAGCAAAATCATCGTCATCATCGTTATTGCCATCATCATCATCATAATCATTGCTATCATAATCACCTCCTCCTCATCATCATCACTATAAACAACCGCAACAAAAACTTCACAGTCATCATTGCCTTCACCACCATCATCATCACCATCGTCATCATCATCGTCATCATCAATATCATCACTATGATCACAACATCATCATCATCGTTGTCATCGTCATCATTGTCGTCGTCATCATCATCATCATGGAGGATAAAAAATGTTGTTAACGCTCTGAAACATGCAAGCCTCATGAATACGAAAAGTTTAAATTATTATTTTAATGGGTGTTGCCCCTGTTTAATTTTATTATTATTATTATTATTATTAATTGATTGACTTGTTAAAATTCAAATTTTATTTTAATTTAATTTAATTTTAATCATGACTATTTCTCTATTAATTAACTAATTATTGACTTTACACATTTGATGAAAAATAAAAGATCCGTTCCCATTATTATTATTATTATTATTATTATTATTATTATTATTATTATTATCATCATCATCATCATCATTATTATTATTATTATTATATATACCCTAATATTATTTCATATCATACATATATTAACTATAATGTGAGGTATTTTACATTTCGGTATTGAGTATTTGGTATTGGTATACTGGTATTGAGGTATTTTATTGATTAAAACATGAGGTTGTCTTAAAACTTAACAGTTGCAATATATGAGGTATTTTAATATATTGCGATGAATTCGCTTTATTAGTTATATTGAAAGGTGTGTTAGGATATTACATAGCGAGGTATTTCGCTGTGTAGTTGAAACGTCTCAGTTGAAAACAAAGAATGATTTTGTTTGCGGGTCATCATCACCATCATCATTCATCATCTTCATCATTGGAATCATCCTCTTTCCCAATCATAATCACCTTTGTCGTAATCGTTAATATCGTTTTTTGTCATCATAAACATCATCACCACCATCATTAACATCATCGCCATCATCACCACCACCACCATCATCATCATCAATATCACCACCACACCATCATTATCACCACCATAATCACCATCATCATCAGTTTAAATAAGAGCATGGTCATTATTATTTTTCGTTATCTTCTCTTCTAAACCAATGCACGCACGTTTGTACGCAAAGAATTGCGCGCGTGTGGTTTTGTATGCGCAGTTGTATTTGCGTGTGTGTATTCGTCTGTCTGTGCGTGTGTGTGTGTGTTCGTATGCACCGTACGCGTTTGCATGATTAAAATTATCACTGACATAAATTCTTATCGTCTATCTGCTGACTAAACTAACAGGCTAACGAGACATTGAATTTTGGAACAATAAGAAACTGTCGGATCTACATCCTCTAGTATATAAAAATATTTTCATATCATTCTGCCAAATTTATAGCGGATAAACTGTTTTTATTGTTTTAATAATGATGTCTGTTTTCATTCTATCTACGAATATGACGTCTTTTGATAAGAAAGCGAGATATTAAATTAAATGTATTCAAAATTTTTGTGAGTTTTCTTTGTTGACGACGATAATAAGATAATGATAATGATAATAATGATAATAATGATAATAGTGATAATTCAACTGATGGTAAGACTTGTGATAAAATCGCACAATGTCCACTACTTCAAAATGACCAAGACAACCAGTCATGATACCCGCGAAATTAACTCAACCGATATGCCCTCTTCATGAAGTTTTGCCTGACTTCTTAACATGCTAATACTCAAATGAATGCACACACAGAAAGATACATTCTAAAAATTTTCACACAAAAGCAAATATTAATTTAACATAGAAACTACAGGCGAACGCATAACTACTTTCATTCACAAACATAGGATTATATAAATCTCAAAAAGGATATTTTATTGGTTATACTAACCCGAATATAAAATGCACGTCACCGCAAAAAACTTAAAACAATTTTCTTTCATTTATAAACAGTTTTTACATCGCAAATTAAAGACACATATGTTGCAGATTAAAAAATTTTATTAACAATTAAAATATGTTATACAAATATATCAAATACATATAAATTAAAAAAAATTCATTATGAAATTAAACGACAAAAGCAGATTTTAAAATAATTAGTTTATTATAAGCATGTTCGATTGAAAAACTCAAATTAAATAGTTTTTTTTAACATCATCACTTCATCATTCTGCGTTAAGAAACTATTATCAAAAATATATCTTCCTGTTCCCTCTCTCTCTCTCTCTCTCTCTCTCTCTCTCTCTCTCTCTCTCTCTCTCTCTCTTTCTTTCTCTCTTTCTCTCTACTTGCAGATGATGTAGGTGTGGTTATGGTCGCAGAAATAAGCCCACATCTTCCTCAGTGAGTCAGGGCAGACAGGCTTACCAGCACACGACTGACCCAACATGTTGCGCTTGCAGTCCAGGTCATTGTACTCGGGCACGAACCAACTGGACCACTTTTGATTGAACCACTGAAGCTTGTACGCGATGATGCGTCCTTTGAGCAGTTGCTGTTGCGAGTGTTGGTGGTCGGTTAGAGATTATCAGTGTGACGAGTTTTAATGTAGGAAACTTAATAAATTAGTCAGGTTTAAAAAGCTACAATGGGAAAATTTTTAAATTTTGTCACACTATTTAATGATTTTCTGCTTTTGGCCAATAATGTTGATTAGAAAAAAATTTGTTTAAAAATTTCAAACTCAACCATGTGATTTTCCCAAAATTGAAATAAAGTGCAACATTTCGATGGCAATAATGATAATTTTTTTTATGCTTAAACAGTATCCACATCAACAAAAAACCTCCAAAGTAGCAACTACGTAACTAACAAAATTGTGCACAATCATCAACTACAAACTCACAAAATCGGTGTGCCTGTACAAGCCGTTGGCTCCCCACTGACACTGGCTGGGCACTGGAAGTTCATGGGTCACTTCGGTGCAGACGCTCTGCTGGGAGATATCGTAGGGCATGCACTCGGGCAGGGTGCAATCAACTGAACATTTCTTGCAAGCTTGCACTGAAGGAGCCATCCAGAGACAGCAGATCGCAAACAAACTCAACACCTGGAACGACTTCATCTCTCTGAGAAATCTAAGAAAATTATTTAATCGAACAATTCAGTAGTGAAGCAAAATCAAAAGTTATCAACCAAATGTATAACTCTATTTGCCAATGAGTAATGATTTGATTGACACGCTTGTTTAAATACTTTTTAGCCAGTCATTCATTCAGTTGTGTTTTGACAAGAAGGCGAGTCCAATTTCTATATCATTTGGCGATCAGTTTACTTTTTTTAAAACTCGAAGAAATAGGCTTTTTTGTAGTTATTGTGTGAGACAAGCCTGAGCGTTCCAAGTCTAAGTACCTCAGAGGGGCTATTCTGAATTTTTCTGCAACATCCCTTCGCTATTACATACATTCCAGAGATTCTTAACACCCCTTGACCATTAAGGCCTGCTGGGGACTAGGGGCAGTTTTTTTTGTTTTTAATGGCATAGAAAAATTTGGGGCCTGCTGAGGACAAAGGGCCGTTGTTTTTGTTTTTGATGGCATAGAAAAATTTGGGGTAAGTTTTTACATCCGGACACCCATCCTGACGACAACCCCCAGTTATAAGCGGTGGGCCTAGCCTTTTGCTCAAAAGCACGCAAGGCAGCGTGGATTCAGTTTTATGTCATGCCCAGGACATGACAATTCAATACTAATATAAACAAGATTATACAATTGAAAATGTTTTATGTAAATTTATTCAAACTAATATCAATTTATTGAAATAATGCATACATGCTTCAGTAAATTATTCAGACACCATTCATATTTCAAGAAAAAATTTATAACTCAACTGAATAATCATTTGAAAATTAATTAAAATGTTAGCTATATTATGTAATAAACATAAACTCTTGTAAAAACTCTTGTAAAACTCTTATTCATATTAATATTTTAAATTTATTAAATTCATTCACTGCTTATTTTAAAGCTCCAACAGAAGCTCCCGGTTGATAAAAAAACTAATTTTTTAATATCAAATAGTTATTTTTTAATGTTGTTGTACTGCTAAAATTGTAATCACAGTAATTAATTGTAATGCAGTAATGACCTCACCTTCAAATGAAATGAATACATAAGTCGCTTCTTTTTGTTATACAATAAAACATTAGGAATATTTAAATTAAATGGGTATTTAATTATTGTATGTGTGTGTGTGTGTGTGTGTGTGTGTGTGTGTGTGTAATTAATTTATCTAAATATCTAATCAAATATTTGTTTGTAGAGGAAGGTGATGCGGGTTCCGACGGCAATAAAGGAGGATATTTACGTAAAAGTTTTAAAATTATTTTAACATAAACTATATAAATAAAAATAATTATTTGTTGTGTTTGAGTGTGAGTGTTTGTTTGAGTGTGTGTGTGAGCGTGTGCGTGTGCTTGTGTGGTGCGTGTGTGATTTAAATTTAACTCTAAATTTAACTATAATTAATTATATTATAACTATATATTCAGCCTCTCCCAACACAGAATCTGGTTCGACTATAATCAATAAATAATGAAAAAAAAATTGATTGCTAAAAAATTTCTAAATTTCGATTTTAATAATTGCTTCGTCGGTTGATTAGCGTGTAGTTTAAATACTATATGCCTTTATTGTTGATTTGGTACTTTTGAGGTACACCACTAAACAAAAAGAAATAAAAAATAAAAATGGTCTTAAATCCATTTCAGGTATATCTGATACAACAACCATCATTTTGGCGTTAACAATACCAATCGTCATACTTCTCGTTTGCGTTTTCATAATGTTATTAGGTGAGATGCTGCTGCTGCTGCTGATTGGATGCTGGTCATGAGGAAGAATGATGAAATAGTGTTGCGAGGATGTATGATGGTGATGAAATAGAGATAAGGACATGATACAATGGCAATCTGGTGATACTCTGGTGGTTAGATAGTGATTAAAAAATAATAAAATGATGATTTGATGCTTAGATGGTATGGAAATAATGATTGAGAAGTGATAAAACTATGACTAGATGGTAAGGAAACAGCGACATAAAGATGAAGGCTTGATAGCGTAACGACGATGATAAAATGCTGATGTGTTTATGATAGGATGATGACGGAGTAATGATAATAAAATTGTGTAATGATCATGTGATGTTGCAGCGATAACGCCGTAAGAGTTTTGAATGTTTTTTTTTCTCGTTTTCAGTCAAAAAAAAGGAGAACAATAATCCGTCGGGTTAAAAAATAGTCACAGACATTAAATATAACTAAAAAAAATGAATAACCTGAATAAATGAGTGAATGAAAAAGTGGAAATAATTATGAATGAATGAGTGATTGAAATGACAAACAAATTTACAAAGAAATGAAAGGATGAATGACCTAATGAATGAACTAATGAATGAGCGAACGAACAAACGAATGAATGAATAAATCTATGAATAGATGGATGATGAATGAATGAATGAACAAACGAACGAATGAATGAACGAGCGAACGAATGAATGAATGAACATAACATAACATATGTGAAATAAATATTAACGAATAAAATTTGAATTGCTAAAATTATTTTTTATTTAGAAACCAGTTCTACAGGCTCTCAAAGTAAATATGATGAAATGATATTGATAACATGATAATGAGGGGGCGAGAACATTATAAACTCGATGATGAAGTTGAATGATGGTGATGATATCAACATTATCATGATACCAACGACAACAAATATTGACGATAACGATAGAGATGTCGTAGGATATGATAATGATGACGACGAAAATGATGATGACGATGATGGTGTTGATGGTGAAAAAAAAATACTAATACTAATAAAAACTTGAAACTTGTTCCAGGCATTCCGAGCGGACATTCAGAAATTAAAAGTAAAGACCAAGAAGAGCCGAGTAAATAATTAATTAATTAATTGGTTATTTAATTAATTAATTGGTTAATTAATTTATTAATTCATAAACTAGGCAATCTGTGATGGTGTGACAGTGATAAAAACGATTTTGAATTCATTGACTTAAAGGATGATGATGTTAATAATTTATGAAATATAGGTGTAGCGTCAGCGCCAAAAACATAGTTGGTAAGACAATCATGTGATGACGATGTTGATGATGACGATATTGATGATGATGATGACGACGACGATAACCATGATGATGATAATGATAATTCGTTAATTAGAATGAATGAAATAAAGACGGTGATGATGGTTCGAATGAAATGATTAAAAAATTTTTTTCAAATCAGATGATTTTGAATATGGTAATAACGTTGAAGACCTAGATAAAAATCATAAATCTGATTATATTTTTTTTTAAACACAGACTTCACTTTTATCTTTATCCAATCAAATTTTTCAGTATATCATTTTTATAAAATATCAAGCAACATTAACGAATTTATTTTCAAATAAATTTCAATTGCTTGTTGGAAAAAATCACTTTTTCAACCCATCACAACTCTGTTTTCTCAAAAAAAAAAAAAAAAAAAATGGAACCACAAAACAATTAATCGCGAGTGTAGGTGTGCGCGAAACAACATCACGAACAACAAAACAACAACAACCACCACCAAACAAAGTTCAAACAACGAATCAACATCGACATCCACAACCACAACAAAAAACAACAGTAATAACTCGTTGAAACATGTGAAAAAAATCCATTGTAGGAGTGACACTTATTAAAAGATGGATGGCATTTATCAGATAGCTCAGATGATACATCTACACACACCACATATAGACACATACACAAACACACAAACCCACACACACACACACAAACAAACACGAATACAAATAGATACGAACAGAGACAAACACGGATACATACACACAGAAAGACGTGCACTTGAACTCCAAATTAAATGTATAAATACACATTTATGTATATGTATAAATATACAGAAAGGAAACATGTATATTATTTCATATAAGTGTGTGTGTGTGTACTTGCAAACAATGCAATTAATAAAATCTATTAATACACATTTCAACACCTACAGCCATTTGAAATAAATCAAAATAATGATAGAAAAATTTATTTAAATTATAAATTGTACGTACATACACACGAACCTGCAAACATACACACAGACACACACACACACACACACACACACACACACACACACACAGACACACACACACAGAGACACACACATAAACATAATGATGCTTATTCAAAAGTATGCGGTATGGTCATCATCAACATTATTATTTCACCATCATCATTCTTTTGGTCATCCTCATCACCATTATCTTTTTGGTTATCATCATCATCTCCGTCATCATCATCATCATCACGCCATTCTCTTACTGTAATATAAATAGACCATAGATAGATATTTTTTGATGAACGCAATGATAAATGGGTGTGTTTTATCCAGCTTTTTCCTTGTTTTCGTCTGTTTGTTTGTTGTTTGTCTCTTTCATTCTATTTTATCTCACTTTGTCATTTCTTTTCTCTTCCCTATTTCTCTCTCTCTCTTTCTGGTTGGCTTTCTCTGGTTGGTATTTATATTGTGTCTGTTATTGGTTTGTCTTTACTCGTATGCGTGCGTGTTTTTATATGTGTGCATGAGTCTGGAGTGTGTGTTATGTGTTTATTATGTGATTTTTTAAATTTGTTTATCTGTGTGTATGTTTTTTGTATGCATCCGTGTTTACGAAGGAGTGGTTTGCATGCGGTTGTATTTGTATTGTATGTGTAAACAGCGCGTGTACAAAATCAATTTGTTTTTCTCTCCATTCATTTCTTAGTCTACATTTTTTATTAATGTCCTGGATGACGAATTGTGTAAATCATAAATATTAATTGAAGTGATTATTTTTCTGTCATTTTTATCTCTTTTTCTCTCTCTCCCTCTTTCTCTCTCCTTTCCTCTCTGTCCCTCTCTCTCTCTCTTTCGTTTTTTTATCTCTATTATTTCTTTATTTCTTTTTCATCTTTCTATCTCTTTTATTTTCATGATATTCCTACACGTCTGACAAACATGGTTAGATGCGGAAAAGCAAAATAGAGAAATTGGGTGGGAAGAAAGAGAGAGAAATTGAGAGAGAGAAAGATTAAAAGAGAGAGAGAGAGAGAAAAAGAAGAAAAAACCCATAAAAGAGATAGAAAAAGCGAAATAATTTATTTTATCGATTGTAGTGAAGGACATTTTGCAGGGCGCTAAATCTTCTTAGCGTTAAAATAATTGAGCGCTTTTATACCCTTGCTATCCTGGTGCTCCTTACGTACGTACATTCATTCAGGAGTGGCCAACTGAAATGAATTAAATTAATTGGGCTGAGATGATCAAATTGTAGTTTAGTTTTTTTTTCCATTTTGGCTTTTTTTTATTGGGTTTTAATAGCAAAGTTTTTGTTTCTCATGTTATTGAGATATTTGTTTACATTAGAAATAATTTATTTATCAAAATAAAATAAACTCAACTTTTTAAAGAAATAATCATCATCATCATTATCATCATCATCACCGCTGTCTTCGTCCTGATGACAATCGTCAATTTTTTATACATATTTTATATTCAGAACACATCATTCGCATATTGTTCCTTGCATTCAACCTTTGAGTTATTGCTTGCTGTAGGAAAGATGATGATGAGGAGGATGACGACGATGATGATCATGACGATGATAATGATGATGATGATGACGTTGACGATGATGACGACGATGATGACGATGACAATGAAGATGATGACGACAACGATAATGACAATGCTGATGATTTGATGATGAAGAAGATGAAAAAGATGACGATGATGATGACGATGTTGATGATGATTATGACAGAGATGATGATGACGATGATGATGACAGATATGATGATGGAATTGGTGGTGATGATTTTGAGGATGAGTAAAAAATAATCAAAATAATCAACAATAAAGCGTCAAATAAAGATAACGGAAACGCTGTTAAAATGATTATGGTCATAAACAAAATCCACCGATGACGATTAAATTGTTTCCGCAAACTTCTTACCAAGTTTAGAAAACAATATCTGAAACAAATGTTTAATGGCCGTTTAAATGTTCTCAACTAGAATATCAATCACCCCAAGCGACAAATTATTCAAATATCATTCTGAAGGCTGAAGCAACATAAAAAAATTGAAAAAATTATGAAAAAAAGAGTTAGATGTGTTATAAAAAAATAAAATTGATGACATTTTCGCGGTCTATCTAGCCGGTTTCTCTCTTCAGTAAACGTCTTTCCTCTGAATGTTTCAGCTTTCTTGTGTCGTGTTTTGACTTTTTTAATGTAATACTTTGTTTAATTTTTAGAATTTTTAAAGATTATTTAAATTTTTTCTAATAATTCATCTATTTTCTTCGATTTTTTTTAATTTTTTACAAATTTTTAATTTTTTCTGATCCTAGATTGTACAAAGTTTACAGTTAGTTACGTGTAAGTTCTCTGTCAGGTTAGAGAGAATAGAAGGAATAGTAATAGAGTGTTTAGATCTGTTAGAACACATTAATTCAAAATTAGAAGGATAAAGCTTAAGAGATATAGAGTCAGACCAAGCGACAATTGAAGAAAGACATAGAGATAGATTATGAAGAATACTATTGAAATTAGATGGAGGAAAAGGAATATAAATATAAATAAAAGAATCAACAGCATGTAGATGACTAGTGAAAGAAAAATTATTATTAATAAGAGGTAATTCAGAAGTATAGAGTATAAATAGAAGAGAACCAAGGATAGAACCCTGAGGTACTCCAAAAGTAAGGGCAGAGGAGTTAGAAGTAGAATTATGAAATAAAATTAGAGCCAAAATTTGTTTAAGCATTCATTTTTTGTATTGTATATTATGAGTGCTGATACTATTGTATTAAATACAATTGTATTGTATTGCATTGTATTGTATTTATTTGAATTGTCCTTAATTTTTCTTATTTTTCTGCATCTTTTCAGAAGTTCACCGAATTTTTTTTTCGTTTATTTCAAACAGAATTTCAAAATTTAGAAGGAAGTTAATTTAACAAATTTAAATTTATTCTTCTGAAGAATGTTTTATAGTACCCGCGATGCGTTTTCGAATTCATCAACGGGCTCGCTAAACAGCTTTCAGAAGTTTTTTCTTCCTTATTCATTCATCAAGAGAGGGAAATAATATTTAAGTAGATTTCAGAAAAAAAAACAATTTAAAAGTCATTTAATTTCTTTCCTATTTAAAAAAAATAAAATAAATTACTCCATTTAGATTACAGGATGTGTACGTGTGGGCATATTTAGGCATATAAATTTATATTTAAACGATAGATCGCCAAACAATGAATAAATTTAAAAGTTATAAAGCTGGCATTAGTTATAAATAATAATAAGGATAAAAACAAAATTAAAAATAAAAATATAGAGAGAAGAATAATGGTAAGAACATCGTTATTAATAATGTTGCTTGTGATAAACAAACAGGGCAATAAATGATGCAGCGTTCCAGATTCTACATACGCACCTACATACGCACCTACATACGCACCTACATACGCACAAACAACATTCTTCGTACGTAAATCTCTCACTCTCTCTTTCCTTCTGCCTTTCTCTTTTTCTCTTTCAGTTTATCCTTCTCATTTCTCTCTTTCTCTTTCTCTCTCTCTCTAACTTTCTTAAATATTAGAGCGTGTGAGTGATGTGAATGAGTGTGCGTGAGTTTCTGCTTTTACGTGTGAATTTCGTCACATACACGCACGCATGCACACGCACACAGATATGCAAATACACAAAAACGTGAAAGTATGACAGATTGCATGATGCATTAAGGTAAGAAATTTGAACTTAGTCAAATGGATGGACTGGAGCTAAAAATGTGTGGAAAGCCGAACTGAGTGATGCATGTCATAGATACGTGAGTATGGAAGGCCATCAAATTTTCTTTCGTGTACGAACGAGTGTATGTGCTAAAATGAAATATGTATAGCATTAAAACGTACCAACCTATTGAAAACTAAACTGAAAAAGGAAGGCAAAATATTTGTTGTTCATTGGAAACATGTGCTAAAAAGCACTCGAAACTCTTAATACGCTCAAAAATTTCAAGTACTCACCAGACGGCAAGTACTGAAACCAAAAACGATATTTTGAAAAGAACAAACATAAAAAAATTTCCAAGAGAAAACAAATGGGCAAACAAACAAACAAAAACAATTCAAAACTGTATTTAAAAATGCAAACACGCACACACGCACGCACACCACACGCCTACATACATTCACAACTGAACACGCCTTTACAGTTAACAAGCGTTGCTATTAAAAAAATTTTCATTTCTTCAATCAAACAACCCGACGTGACAGTCTACAAATAAATGGCATGACAGTAGCAAGTATGAAAATAACAAAACGCATCAGCATCACATGCACGTGCACAGATACACGCACACGCACAACAGCATGAGAACGTTTACTAGAAGAACAATAAAAAAAAGATGGAGGAAAAGAAAAAGGTAAAAGAAAAATATGAAATAAATTATATGAACATGAAATTTCCTAATGACGTACGTGTGTGCGCGCGTGTGCGTAATCGCGTTTTTTTCACATGTGCGTGTTTGTGTGTCTGTGTGTTTTTATGAAATCAGTCCAATTGCAAAACTTGTCAACACAAGTTCTCGCTTGATTGATGAAATTGAAGAGGCGTAACTATCACTGCAAACTCATTCATTCCGTTTTTGCTAGCCATCCAACTGGAAATAAGCATCCGAGCACACTCACACACACACACAAACATCTATACACGCCACATTAAGACATTGCACATATAAAAAATACAAACACATAAACCTCAAATGGAAACATACAGTACATATACAAGCAGAAACACACTTAAAAGCCACACACACACACACACATACAATATAAAATATGCCTTGTAAAATTATAAAATCCACACACACAAAAATATTTCGTATACATTTATGTTGGAACATACAGCCAGTATATATATATATACACGTATTGTACACAGACACACACACAAACACACACGCCACTTAATACGAAAACAAATTTCCACAAAAAACATTGCCATCAATTTAGTCTTTTCTTATAAACAACAACATTCGATAATTTATCTTGCATCCTTTGAAAGGTTTTTCACTTTTATGATAAAAAACATCCACGCATAGTGAATAGTATCCAGTATTTATACTTATAAGCTTACATGCCAGCAACGATAACAAACACAAAAACGCCTGCTTTAGCTCGTGAAGTCATTATTTTTCAGCAAAAAGTCAACGTTCGCACATATTTTTAGTAGTTTATATTTTAAAATTATTTATTACACAAAAATTCGTTAAAATGAAATTTTTTTTTTGAAAAAGGACATAAACATTGAACTTAAAAATTAGTGATACATTTCTTGAAAGAACAAAACGCAGTTTCTTGGATTTTATTAAACATCATCATTGCCATCGCCATCAACATCCCCACAACCACCAACAACGTCATCATCATTAATTAGTTAATCATTAAGTTAAGCGTTATCACTCATCATATCAACGTCATATCCGTCAAAATCACAGCCATCATTTTGTTGAATAATACGGAACATACAAACACACAATCACCTATTGTGGTGAAGACTTACAAACACGCACACACACAAACACAAAAATATATAATTACACAATCCCGTTTAACTCAGCCAACTTGTCTTGACTATATTTAGAAGGCTTGGTGAAGTTACTCCTTGATATCTGCAGGGCAAAGTTTTTACCGGCCAGATAAATTTTATTGGCATAATCGTCGGGGATATTCAGGAAGCACTGACCATTATGATTGTTATTGTTATTGGTGACGTCATTTGTTACGTCACTAACGTGAGTGTTGCTGTTGTTACAATCAGCGTTTGTTCTGTTGTTATTGCAGCTGCTGTTGATGTTATTGCTGTCGTTAGCGTCAACGTTTATGAAAGTGGCGAAGATGTAGCCAGTCATGAAAGCGTCAAAACCAGCCCTATGAACGCCAGGGGAAGGTGCTGATGACGATGGTGCTGATGATGATGGCTGTCTTAATGATGATGATAATGATGATGGAGGTAATGCTGATGATGATGGTGATAATGAGGGAGACGCCCTCTCAATAACTGCTAAATTCTGATGGAGCAGTTTCGTCACCAACTCATTACCATTGGAGGAGTTCAATGCCCCGTTATGTTTACCCACACCGGAACCATCATCACCATCGTGACAATCACCATTATCATTTTGTCTGACTGATTTACACTTTTTCCTTTTCTTGCTTTTCCTGGAAGTGCTGCAGTTGTGGTGATGGGGGTTGAGATGCTGCAGGTCCTCCTCGTCCAGTATCCTGTCGACACAGTGCGACTTTGAGCAGTCGTTGCCATTGATGCACCAACCATGATTCTGGTGGTAAGAGTGGCGAAGGAAAAAAATTACCATGTTATTTTTTGGTAATTTTGTACTTAAAAAAAATAAATTATTGTGTATCTTCTGAGTAATTATTCATTTGAAACTTGTAAAAATTAAAAAATTTGTTTGTGTGTGTTTGTGTTCGCGCGCGCGCGCGCGTGTGTGTGTGGATAATTTAAGATAACAAATGAATGCACCTTGAATCCAAAACAGACTTCTTGTTTATCGCCGGGACTAGCATCGGACTTCTCACACGAAATGTAGACAACATTTTTATGAACGAGCTCAGGATAGCTTAGGAAATTGATAGACAGACATTTTGTACTCTCTTCTGGGTTCTGTGTCTCTCTGAAGTTATCTTTTTTACTTAGGAGAAAAGTTTACAGTTAATAAATTTTTTTATGACAGGACAAAACAAAAACAATGAGAAACAAACCATCTCTTGAAGACATATTCAAGAAACGAGATGCTCAACTTCCTCTTGAACTCGGCAATAAACTTTGTATCAAACAGTCCACCACCGAAGATCAAGTCAAGATCAGTCACAAAGGTGGCAAAGTCATTTGGAAGCTTGCCAAAAAAGTTGCCATATATGAATACCAGGTCTATCAAGGCATTGTGGAAGACTATTTTCGACTTGTTTATGATCATCTCATTTATTATCTGCTGTATCGTCATCTGAGATGCTGGAAACTTTGATTTGTTGCCTGTGGATTTTGAACTGTTCTTCGACTTGGAATTCGAATCCTGGTAAGTGTGTGGGCATGAATAAGTACAGATGAAAAAATTGTTAATTTTATTTAAAGGTCTCAAAAAACTTGAAAGAAATCAATAACATTGTTTTGCTTAATGCAGGAAAAAAAAATTGAAAACCTTAATAATTTTATAATGAAAATTATGACAAAAAAAATAGATAAAAATCAAACCCCATCTCCTCTGTAGTAAGGCAAACCAAGTTTAAATTGTTTATTAAAATCGAAGCCATGGTCAATCAAAAACTGGACACTGATTGGTTCAATAATGAAATTTTCCATGCACATGGTGAGGATGTTGAATGTCTGGACAGTGTACCTAACTTCATTTTTCTCACTATCTTCCACACTAACTTTGAAACAAGAAATTCCAAGTGCTAGAATAGATCGGGACATTGATGAGTCACAAATGTATTTGTACCTGTCCTCTATGTTTCTAGATTTTGAATAATTTTTTAAATTTAGAAAATGTATTAGGTATATATATATTGACTAGACTAAAGAAATATAGTTATTGAAGAATAAATATTAATAAATGATTGTTTAATTTTAAAAAAATATTATAATTCAATGAACCACAAACAAATGAAACAAACTAACTTGGCATTCAACAACTTTTTTGATCCCAACCCACTCAATTCCTAAAAATAAAAAATTGGAAATTTAATTTTAAAAAAAAGTTCTTAAATTTTGAAGCATTTGTTAAAAAGAAGCAAAAGTATATGATAGATGAATAATAAAGTATAAAGCAGTTTAATTTTTAAGATTTAACAGAATCATGTAGAGTGTAATGTAATGTAATAGTGTAGACTGTAGAGTAGGTACATGGAACATACAAGACAACTAACTTAAACATCTACTTTTTAACTACAACATCCCATTTCTATACAATACAATACATTATATTATTAACATAACAAAACAATAAAAACAATTAATTAAATAATTTAAATATAATTAAATTATTTTAAATATTTAATTATTAAACCGACGGTGTCTAGGGCTATGAAGGTGGCATGTTTGATGGCCAACATCAGACCAGGCCAGATTTGCCTCAAGTTTTCGTTGTTCACCTCAACGACAGGGACATCCTCCGAAACATTCATTACCCTAACAAAAATGCCTAATTATTTTTTCTAAAAAAGAAACAAATATAGCCAAGCGAAACTAATTACTACTTAGTAAGTCTGAATCGCGTTCAAATTGTTCACCGACGAGTTTTGTGTTTTTCGTTTAAAAGCGAACTTTAAATCAAAATGTAAATATATAAAAATAATAGTATATTTCAATTCCAATGTGCAATTCAATGTCGTTAGTTAAATCGAACGCTTTTGATTTAAGGCTTTGCAAATAATTTAAAAAAAAATCAAGTGCATTTTCAAAAAAAATGAAACACTTATTGTACGTAAGAGCAGACCTTTTAACAATTAAATTTTTTTTGTCGCATGCTTCAAAAATAAAATGAAAAATGTGAAATAATGTTTATACGTGCCTTATCAAAAATAATTCAAATTTGGTTAGTATCTTGGCTATATTTTCACAATTTAATCATTTTTAATATTCTGGCCCTTTATCAAGGTTGTCTAGATCCACCCCCTTGGTTTAATTTTAATCGTGATTTAGAAATGTTTTAATCTTTCATGACCAACTTGCGTTGGAGGGTAATTAATTTAATGATTTAGTAAACAAAAACAACGAAAAGTTGTGAAATGATACCAAGCCTATCAACAAAAAGCAACTGATAAATAAAAGAAAAATTGGACAAATTACAACATTTTACATGTGAACATATGTATGTGAGTAAGAAGCAATCCAGGTAAATAATAAATATCAACTCGTAAACAATGTTACTCACGCTGTCGGTATGAACAAGCAAGCATAATATAAATAGTAATAGTAAAAACAATAATAATAATATTAATAATAATATTAATAATAATAATAAAACGTTAAATGACATCATCAGTGGGATTTAATGAGAGGATCAACATGATGACGAATGAGATCGTTCTCAAATGAAACATTCATTATGTTTCAAATTTAATTGCATAGCTAATCTTTTTAAACAGAAAAAAAGTAATGTAAATTATCCAGATTTATTATTTTTTGTCATGTTGTATCTATTCAGGGTGGGATTCAAGGCAGGGATTACCCTTAGGCCTTTATAAAATGTTGGGCCCTCTGCAAGAAAGAATATGTTTTGTGAAACGTAATTTTTCGTGAAAAAAGCTTGTCAGGAGCTTGTCAGGATAAACAAAATGTTGACAAATTAGGCAAATAAAACTAAAAAGTTTTACCAATTTGATTTACAAGCAAGATATTGGCAGTATAATTTTATAATTTGAAGAATTCACTAAATGATTTGGGGTCTTCACTTTTTAGGCGCCCAGGGGGCTACGATACTTCAAAATCCGGCATTGTATATATGATTTAATAAATTTCATCCCACAAAGTTTTACTCACTTATATAAATTATCATACCAAACATAAAAATTATGTTAGTTAAATCAATTAAACATTTTATTATTATTCTTTAAAAATCAGGATCTGACAGAAGCAGAAACTGTTACAGCATGCAAGGCAGTAGTATAAAATTAAACTTGTTTCACTGTTTTTAAACTCTAATAAGAAACTCGTAAGTCGATAACATGCGATTAAAATTATGTGTGGAGAAATATTTTTTGAGAATAAAAGATAAATTTTTTTCAGATATGATTCAAGAAAGTGTGAAATTTACTTTCGTTTTAAGTTTTTTAATTAGATTCTCACTTATATCAGGCAAATAAAAGATCTTGTTTACTTATTCAATTATTTAGTTTGCATTATTTTTTCAAATTTGAAACAATAAGCCTACTCTTCAAATTCAGAATGAGTACAACACACAAAGAGCCTCAAAGTTCTTGTCACGATCTGATACAAATTAATTAGATTATCGTGTAGATGAATTCTTAAAATATGAAAATATTTTCAAAACTTTTCTAATTATTCAATATTACTTTGTTTTTGATTCAAAACAACATTTGTATAATATGTCATATTGCCTTTTTTTTGTCAGAAACTAAAATATTTCTAAAATAAACATATAAACATCGTTATCGGACAGAACTTTTAGTTAAAGTAATCTCCTTTAATGAGTGTTTCATCTTTGAACAAGAAAAACAACCTAATAAAAACACAAAAACTCAAACCTTAAAACATGCGCGCACACGCACCACACAATCACACACACATATGGCATAAACGTTTTATTTAGAATCTTCTTTTTTAAACTTGGCTCACCACACATATTGAATGAGCAATACACATTACACACAGACAACAAACACACACACACGCGCCCACCACACACGCATTTATTGCATACAATACAATCACACACAACAAAACAATATACACAGACATGCATTCACACACACTAAACTAAACACACACACACGCAAATACAATATTTCGAAATCACACACGTACACACACACACAGACTTTACACACTAACACATACACACTTCTCAGAAAATACATTGATGATCATAAAAAAAAGTGGTTGTTATAATACAACGACAATATAACAGCTTGATACAATTAAACCATGTTACCCCTATGGTACAGATATTTTTATACTTATTTATTTATAATTAGTTATACACTCTTCCAATGTCGCTTTTATAGTTTGGTTTTGCAAATGAATGAATGAACGAACGAACGAACGAAAGTATGAGTGAATGAATGAAGTTTAATTAAATTAATTATTCTCGATTTTGTGTTCATAATATTTATTTTGTTATGAATTAGAAACTTAAGAGATTCTATCAAATTTTTTAACAAAAATGCGAAATTATCAAGACAAAATGTGTAATAAAAACAACCTATTATGTGATCTAGCAACTTCATCTCCCACACGATCATAACCAAAAACTGGCGCACATAGTCAAAAGCCCAAGCAAGACCTAGGTACATAGAAGGCAACAAGTACAACAAACTCATGCGATGCGTGTACCTACACCACATTAAAGCAGCAGAAAAATCCTCCACTTGATACAAAAATAAACTGGAACGTGCGTGAATGTGCTAATAATAAACACACTCACACGTCGTCACTGTCTCTTTCATAATCGCTTGCAAATACACTAAAAATATCCACGAACAACAACACACGTACGCAAATACACATACAAAAAAACTGTACCATCACATACATTCACCCTCACACACCTGTTCACAGATACAAAAACACACATACTTGCCCAAACATACACACATACGAAATCATACACAAAACTCACACGTAGAAAAGCACATTTAAACGCAAATGCATACACATAGACACTCTCACACACATACATAAACACACAATAACAATTCAATAGAGATCGCTCCAAACATTCTGAATGCAATGCAAATAGAAGCATAATACGGTTGAACTTTTAATACTTTGAACAAATTATTGTTATTATTCGTATTATAATGGAATTATTTTTATTATTTATTCGTTTATAATAATAATAATGTCATCATCGTAATTATATTTTTATTTTTAATTTTAAAGATTTTTTATTTAAATATTGAAAATTATTGGGGGAGCTTTAATATCTTAGAAAATTCCGTAAATAGCAATTAAACAACGTGAGTGATGCTAAATATAGTGCCATAAATAAACACACACGCACGCACACACACACACACAAACACATACAAACACACACACACACACACACACACACACACACATATATATATATATATATATATATTAATAAATAAACTACTTATTGTCATAGTACTACAACTCCTAAATTAGCAGTAACAAATATTACAATAACGACAACGACATAAATAAAGAATAAAAAAAGTAAGAGAGATAGTGAGAAAAAGAGAGAGAGAAAAAAAAGTGAGAGAGAGAGAGAGAGATTAAAGCAATCATCATCTACATAAGCAAATGATACAATATCAAAAATTTTTTATTTTTCAATTATTCACATATCAATGTATTGCCATTGTATACAACCAGTGTTATTTTATGAACAAAGTTAATATTCAAAGGATCTAACCAAGCATATAAATACACACACATACACACGCGCACAGGTTCACACACGATCGAAACTGAATTTGTATAACCAGTCTATTATAACTTAACACCATAACGTAGCGTATTATAACATAACATAACAAGGAAGAAATGTATCTTCAAATTTTTTTTTAATGAGGGTTAAAGAGAAAATAAAGATTTCAAATTCCAGTGCGTTTTGTACTTTCAATTATCTCTTTGATGTTGATTTGTGATTTTTTTTGGCTTTGCACATTAATAAACTTGTATTTAAAAAAACTGTGCAAAAGTTGGAATGAACTAAAACTAAATCACGAATTAAAAGATAGAATGCTACCTAATAAATATAAATTTTTACTCTACCTCAAATTTTCGTACCCTAACTCTAACCCAATATCCAGCTATAATTTTGTAGAACATAAACTTTTCATTTATAAGCGAGCCTTTGTATAAAAACAATTTCATTCTGATTCGTCAATTGAGTTGCAAAGCTTCGCACAAGAGGGCATTCATTAATACCTGCTATTATCTATACAAGATATTTGTAAAATAAAAAAAATCATAACAATTTGGATACTATAATACGTAAATAAATGTGTGTGTGTCTATTGTATCTATTGTATGTATCAATCCTGTATATTCAATATTCATGTTAGCATGCAGTTGTTTGCTGGGGGATTACCAAGAATTTGGTTTAACACAGATAGAACACACATTTCGTAATATTAATCCCAAACTGGTCAATGCCAACATACCAAAGAATTTAATGATTAACACACACTCACACACAACACACAAACGTTCATACATACACACAAACACCGCACACAGACATACACATATATACACATTCACACACACACACACACACACACACACACCGGACACATACAAACTTTCATAAACACAAACGCTACAAACATACACACACACCACACTAAAAACGTTCACACATTACACACAATACACATACATACTTTCACAAACACATTCAAACACTGTCTAGAGAGAGTCTAGACATCGTCTTACAACCTTTTGTAAACCTGGTTTGAAAATATGATAGCTGAACTGTCAGGGTGTTTTAGTTAATGGTGTAGAATACTTACCACATGCGTTGGACTCAGGTGTATTGATATGCGTTATGTGTTTGTTGTTGGTACCGATAAAAAAAAATTGTACACCATTCAATACAATAATGCCGCACAAATATTTATTAATTAATATTTCTATTTATTCATATGAGACGCGTTCCATTAATAATGCACTGACGGGCATGTGATTAGCAAACAATTGTCTATAAAATTATTTTAAACTGCTCTCCCTCTTGAATTCTACGTAGAAAAATTTTTTACGCTTTTTGAAACAAGTTTTTAAAAGTTTCAAACAAAAGTTCGTAATGGATTGCTTGAAATTTTTAATTCGATTTACCCGTGAGTCAATATGTTTCCATTGTTCTAAACCAAAAACTTTGATTTCTGACATCGTGTTATAATTAATTATTCAGTTTATAAAAGAATTTCAACTTTAATAGAAAATATATCAGATAAAATCAAACAAAAATATGCAAGAAACATTTTTTAAAGTAAGTTTCAAACAACAGTAACCAGCAGCGACAGCAGTGTTTCGTTGAGATTGAGTTGAGACATTACGACAGCAATTTGCGGCGCGATGGTGTAATGGCTAAGGTGCCTGGCTTTGTTGATGCAGTGTCCGGGTTCGAATGCAAAAACATCCCCACCTATCACATGCAAAAGTGTGTGATGTGTTGATTCACGTGTATTTATGCACCGTGTGTTTGTTGTAATAATGATAATGCGCCTCAGCCGCTTGCCATGGTGCTATATAAAACGACATTATTTTTATTGTTATTTAAAATCAGACCCAGCAATTTTGCTTAAGATTGTCATTGTTTAGGATCATTGTGCGAATGATCGTTATCGGTTTTCGTTTGCGTCTGACTCATAGTTTTAATTATATTTTTAATAATAACAATAAAAATAATAGTATTAATAATTCTCATCATCGTCGTCGTCATCATCTTCCTCCTTCTCTTCATCATCATCATTAGAGTTAGTTACTCACTTCAAAACAACATCATCACCATAAAATAAAGCGCGTCATCATCAAACATGTTACCGTCAAAAGACACCAACACCAAAATCATCATACGTTTCGTCATCAGCATTCTTCTTGATGATTATTTCATCACCGATGTATTTTTTAACCGCAATGTTCTCCGTTACCATGTTCATCGTCAGTTTTGTTGTAGCCGTTGCGAGAAATTGACGGTAAACAGAGTAGAATTTTGAGAAAAAACGCTTGGTTTTAGAAGAAAAAGTTGTACATTTTTGTTAGTTTCATGCCTGTATACCTATTGTTTGTCAATATTCATTTTCAAACTAGTGTAGTTAATGACAATTTTTTAAATTTTACTCTTGTATGTAGTCTGCAAAAGTTTCAAATCAACATTTATATGGAAAACTCGTTGAATTTAATCTCAAACTTACACTAATCATTATCATTGTTACTTTCATTTCATTGTCATCATAGTCATTCTCATCATCATCTTAATCATCTAATGTCTTCTGTACAAGTTCATCATGTGATGAATCTTCTCAGTTTAACTGCATTCTTTAGCAGCTAGCCAAATAATTAACGACTTTTTCGTATTACTGTGCACTAATAAAACGACATAAAATGATTATAAATTAAAAAAATATTACTCATTATTCTGAGAACTGCCAGTAGAAATCGGAATACGGCATTGTTCGGTGTAGCTATTAATGTTGATGTTGATTTTAAATCTTATATTTCCTTTATGAATGACGTCAACACACTACAAATTTGGAGTTATAATTAATCTGATGTCATTATCTCGTGCAGTGACGTTTTTGTTGTCTTCAACGCCAGTCTCATGGTGGTTGTCGTCATCCCTACCATCGTCAACAATCATAGTTGGTATTTTGCTCTGATGATTACCACAATCACGTCAGCATCATTTCATTCGTCATTTACTATTAGGATATCGTCAAGATAGATATCGTCTTTGTCAAGATCAAGATATATAGGGGTATCATCAACGTCAAGATCAAGATAGATATCATCTTCGTCAAGATCAAGATAGATATCATCTTCGTCAAGATCAAGATAGATATCATCTTCGTCAAGATCAAGATATATATGTCATCTTCGTCATCGTCGTCACCATCACTGCGAGGTCAACATTTTATTAGTGCCGTTAAAATCATCATGAATATTTTAAATATCATCATCATCATCATCATCATCAATATTTTTATTATTACTACTATTACTAATAGTAGTAATAATAGTAGTAGTAAGTGATAGTAATAGTAATAGTAGTAGTAGTAGAAGAACCCGCAGCAGCTGTGGCAGTAATAGTAGTAGGTAGTAGTAGAGTATTAGTAGTAGTAGTAGTAGTAGTAATAGTAGTAGTAGGTAGTAGTAGGTAGTAGAAAAAAAGTAGTAGTAGTAGTAGTTGTAGATAGTAATAGTAGTAGTAGTAGTAGTAGGAGTAGTAGAAGAAGAAGAAGAGTAGTAGTAGTAGTAGCAGAAGAAGAGTAGTAGTAGTAGTAGTAGTAGTAGTAGTAGTAGTAGTAGTAATAGCAGCAGAAGTAGTAGCAGTATTAGTAGCATCGCTGTTAGCATTTAATCCATTAATATCAACATTATCAATATGATTATTTCCGATGTTATTATTATTGTTGTTGTTTTTATTATTATAGCCACCAACATCAGAGTTTTTGAATAATCGTTAGTAGGCTCTGGAACGCTTGTAATTGTTAAGCTTTCTCTTAGGTGTATTGTTTAGCTACGCATGGAATATAATGCTGTCAGATCGTGATCAAATTTTAATTAATTCGTTCTATTCTTCATTCCTTCGTTCATCCTTTCAATTATTCATTTATTTGTTAATTCATTCATTGGTTCGTTTGTTCGTTCGTTCAATCTTTCATTCGTTCAATCATTCATTAAAATAAAATCTGCTCATGATTACTCATTCGCCTTGTACACACACACACGCACGCACACGCATATACACACGCACATACATACACACATATACACACGCACACACATTTATATATTATATGTATCACTTTTATACAAATATGTATACTGTTACCAAGTGACATTATAAATGCAAGAATAAAATTGACTTATATAAGTAAATGCATATAAGAAGCTTTAAGGCTGTTATAGATACATTTTAAAAAGCGGAAGGTTTAATTTAAAAATTTATTTTTCAAGAATAAAAGTTGAAAAAAGTAAAACAATTATTTAAAGTTTAAGAAGGATTGAAAAAATTTGCTATAAAATAAGAAAATTTTCAGTATCGGATTATACAGTCACATTGAGTTTAAAAAAAATTGTTGATGAATTGTCTAGAAAAACGAAAACTAATAAAAACAATTTGTATTTTCACAAAACAATTTCTGCAATATTAACCAAAGTATTTTAATAATTTATACTCTTCTTACTTTAAATTTAACCTTGAAAATTTTGAACAACGTCAAAAGATTGAGAAAAGTGAGAAAAAAATCACAATGAAATTTATTGCAACACTTCCTAAAGCCTTCATCATCAACACCATCATCTTCTTCTTCTTCGCATCATGGACCAGCACTGTGTCAGCACGGCGGTTTAAACGTCAAAATATTGACGTGACAACTTCAGTCGATACCCCCGATTCATCTGAAACGTCGACACTACCAACGACAACCACAACTACCATAACCACTTCTACCACAACTACGCCTACCACAACTACTTCTACTACAACCACAACTACGACTAGATCTTCATCTACAAATTCTTCGATTAATTCAATCATTGGTGATCTCGGACCTCTCAAAGAAGTTGATGTCGTTCTCGTTATGTCGAGAGCTAGGTCTATCGGAAAGAGAGTTTTCTATGAGCATGGTAAGTGACTTTTTCATTTGTGGTTTATTTTATTATTTTGTTGAAATTTTTATTAAATATAATGAAAATGGATAAATTTATAGTTTTGTAAATATTGCTTCTGATATAATGTTTTTGAGATAAACAGAGTACCATTTGAATTCAAGCCGACGACATGAACATTTATATTAATAGCACTGTTATCAACAAATAGCTATCGCGATGAGAAACTAACTAGGCTAATTTTCTAAAAAATTTTAATTTAAATATAAATCACTCAATGACGTTGTTTTGTGAAAGGCATTCATTAGACACAGACGCATATGCAAAAATTTCGGCACGATTTTGTTTCAGCGATCAAATAAGAACTCAAGCATGTGCAGTGAGCCATGCCCCCCACGTTGAGAACAGTATTTCTATTGAAAATCGGTAAAACTCAGTTTTTTTTACTCAGAAGTCGACTAAAAATTGACGCGACAGGCAAAAAAAGTCACTAGCTTCCCATCTAGTACAAATTTGGTTTGTTTCTTACTCTACGTCAAATTTCAAAAGTTTGGCCCACTCGCCGTCAAAGTTCTCTACATCTGCCCCTGAGTCTGTGTTATGCTGTTTCAGGCAGAATGTTAATTTGATTTTGAAAAAAAAAACTTTCAGGTCGCCCGGTAGCCTTCAGACTATTGAGGCAGTACGCAACGGTGCATCCAAGTTTCACCAGAGTGGCCTTCATAACGTACGCCTTCAATTCAACTGTTGTTTATAACGGCATAACTGACCGCAGCAAAGCGATGGACAAATGCGCCATGTTCCCACCTGTTCCTGATAGCAATGGGTGAAGTTTTATTTGTTATTTTATGATCATGTAAAAGTTGTTTTATTTTTAGTTTTTCTCCGTTCGCATATGGACGATCGGAGAATTGATTTGTTTGGACATTTTTTTTAAATCATTGTATGAATCAAATACGTTTTGGATCGTAATATTTAAAAATAATAGAAATTTTATAAATGGATTATCACAAAGAGTAAACAATTTGTTCAAGCATTATACGCTGTTACAAATATAAACTAACGAAAGTGAAATACTTTTTCCAAAAGTACTTTCCCAATGGACGCCGTGTTCTTCGATATGAGTGATGAGGAGTTGGACTGCGGCCTGTATGACTCCATAGAAAATGCGAAATCAATTCTTAATAGTGGAAGATCTAGCGCAAAGAAGGTTCTAAATTTTAACTAAATTGTAATTAAATTCTTATAAACATCATCAACATCTTCTTTTCAATTAGTAAAAAATTAATTTATACAAAATTAAAAATAGTCATTAATTTATAAATAAACCTCTTAGATAATTATCTTCCTAACCAATGCAAATATCAACGGAGTATGCAAAACGTTTCCAATTCAAATGGACGGGTCCATCGTCCGATACGTAGTTAAGTACGGAGCTTTCATGGATGCTTCAAGATTGGATTACAGTTCGGTTAAATTTCATTTCACTTAGGTAGACAGATATAATCGTTTAAATGTTGCTAGTTTTTCCCTCTGTTTTAAATAAAACAATTGAAATAAAAATTCTTAAAGACGACAAATAATTTTCACCCATCGGTTTGTATTTCTAACATATTTGCAATATAATATATAAATTTTCAAACTAATAAAAAATTATGTATGAAATAAATTTAAATAATACTATATTATAAAATAGTATTGCCGACTAGATCTAGCTACAGTGATTTCATTGCCACATGGGATAACCTTCTCAACCAATATCCAACAAACGTAATAAATGGTATGATTTTTCTATCAGTTTAATGATTTTATAAATTTCAAATTCTTTACTGGTTGTTTCTTGTGATTTGAACTCACAATTTTTTTGACAATCTAATTATCAAACAAAAATCAGCATTTTTTCTGGTTTTTATGAAGAATATTTGATCAGATGTTTTTAATTAATGAAAACCTATATTAATGTTTTACATTTTTTAAAGTTTTCAGTTACATAAACTGAAACTCAAACTCACAAATTTTCAAATTGAAATGTGTTGTATTAATTCAAAAGGTTCAGGTACTGCACCTCTTTCTACAAGTGTGAGTGACGATGTATGTAACAATTTGGATATTGTGAAACAGAAACCGAACAGCCAGTGCTACTGCGATGTTCACTACGGATCTGTTAAGAGAAACTGCTTGCCTGGCTACATTGAAGTGATCGGGGATTCAAATTTAGTGTATTGCATGAGTGAGTAATATTCGAAAATATTTATTATTATAAATCTGTGATTGTTAGTTTCAATTGTAAAGAAAGCTAACCGTCGATAAAATTAATTTTTTTTTCACCCCATCTATACTATATGAAGTATTTGTTTATAAATATGGCTCCTAGATGACTTGAACTTGAACGTAATCGTTTTTAGATGAATCAATTTATGGAGGACAGTGTAGCAATCAAAATGAATGTGGAAATGGGCGTTTGTGCTACAGTGCATTCAAAAATAACCAGTTACATTATGAATGTCAACCTCTTTCAACATGTGAAAATGCTGATATGGGAAGATATTGTGAAAATGGAATTTGTGTGGTCAGCCAAGATAACACCGGGTTTTCGTGCATATGTGATATAGGACACTACGGTGCTTTTTGCCAAAAGAGATTTGACAGTTGCAGGTCCGTTAATTTAGCTATGGAATGTTTTACTTTGAATTGAAAAAAAGATGAAAATAAAATTTAAATATTTATTCAGATTTCCAAACCTATGTTCCAAAAATGGGTTTTGTGAAAATAACAATGAAAAATCATTTACTTGCAACTGCTCTACTGGCTACTACGGAGACTTCTGTCTGGATAAAATTGTAGTTACAGTTGGCAATATTACAGGTGATGCTTCATTTCAATTTTAAATATTTTTTGATGTTAACACGTTTGAAATATTTTTAAGTCTTGACTATAATTTTTTCTCACCAAAATAAATATTTAACAGTTAAAGTAACCGTGCCTGTAGAAGTCATGTCTCCAATCAACAGGACAGCAGCTATAATTGGAGGTAGCGTTGTAGCCGGAATCATCTTCATTGCCATAATTGTAGCCATCCTCATCTGCATCATCGTGGCCGTCAAACGCCGACAACTTCTTAAAAAACGGAATGTGGTCGGTATGGAGATTGGAACTTCGACGGATAATCATGGTTCCGTGTCCAAATGGTCTGTTAAAAATAAAGGAAAGAACAACTTGACTATGAGACTTAGCAAGCTCTGGAATAATAAAACACTCAGAGGGTTAGACATTATATTCTAATTTTCTAGGCTGATGAAGTTCTCTTTGACTTAATTGTTTTAAAAATTGTTTTTCTACAAACGTTTATTGTTTGAAGATTTTCAAGAAAAATGTTTAAATTGAAAATATTCTACTAAATAAATTTTTTTGTCACAGAATGCCTACCGTACCGTCAAGAATGTCTGGCAATATGACTTCTATAGACCCACAAATTGTCAGTCAAGAAGAAACAGTACTAGAGAATGAGGTAATCCTATTTTTTTAATTTGAATTTAAAATTTTTAAAATTTTAAACAAACTATTTTAAATATTCGCACGGTTACATAACGATTGATAATTACAACAAATATTCAGATGAAACAACTAACGTAAAACAAAAACAAAAACATTTTTTTAATTTATCAAACTCGCTTTTCTTCTCCAGGTAATTCACGACAACCGCCCAGTCATGGAAAGTTGGAATAAATATTTGGAGAACTTGGTAGAAAAAAGAGTCATAAACAAGGGCTTGATGGCCAACTTGCAGACCAGGGAACACATGCCAACGACTGATTGGATGATGGATTGGGGAGAGGTGTACACCCTTGATGCGCAGTACAATTCGGACAACAGCAAGATAACCGTGCAAGGATGTGAATTCAAGCTGGAAACAATGTCGGACGGACTGACGTGTGGGTGGTGCATTCCTGCTGATTTTGACGCCAAACAAAAATTCATGGCGGTGAGCAAAACTAAGAGATACCTGATAGTTGGCATGGTCACAATTGGACCAGATGTGGATGGCAATGAGTGTAGAGAAGAAATAAAGTTCATCGCAAATCACATCAAATCTGAGGGGTTCTAAGAGTGTCAGCAACGGTTCCGTCTCAAAAACTCATCTCCATGTTTTCCCTTCTGAGCCATTCGTTTTAAAATTGTGTTTAGAAATGATTTGTTTCGTATACAACTTGTTGGTAAATTTGATATATTTGTTCTTGAGTGCACGTATGCATATTTTTGTCTTCGTGTTTTACCGTGTCAAATGTTTTCTGTTATGTTCAAACTATAATTAATTTAAAAACGATTTATTTGCTGCTACATTTGAGTGTTTCTCGGACAATATCTACAATACTATATATATTTTGGGCTAGCAATTTTGATTGTTGTCAGTTTCAGTATCACTAACAAAGTTTATTAATAATTTATTTATCGAAACATAATATCTGAACTACAAAAAATTGATAATTTAATAAAAATTTAATTGAAAAAATGTTTAAAAACAATTTAATCTTAATAATGTTCCAACGTTACCAATGTTATGATTTTTACGTTATACTTTTACATGACATATGATGAAGTTAAAAAACTTAACTTAAATAAATTTTTAGTTTTCATTAAGGTATTTGTCCTTTTATATTTAAAGTTGAATTAAAACATTAAAACATCAATAACCACACACGTTTTAACTGTTAATAGAATGAACACTTGAATAAATTCAACTTCGTTTGAGAACTCAGAATTTTTTCAATGTCCCTGTTTCATGATATGCCTAGTCAAACTTTGGACCAAATTATTCCCTTTCACCTCGTCATTCGCGGATAGAATAAGAAGAAAATTATTTGACCTCCCAAGAATTAAAAACATATTTTCATTTTGCAACTTGTCCATTTCATATTTGTTGTCGTTATTCTGTAAATCTAAATTTCTTCCGACTACTGTTCGATTTTTAGGCTCTCCTCCAAGAAAATATTCCTCGCCCTTCAATTCAACTTTACATTTATCTCCTATCACCGTATCCACGAATAAAATTTCATCCCAATTCAAATCCGCCCATTCATCTGTCGCTACAAACCGATTTTTATGTATATTAGCCACTAAGGCGTTGTTTACAAAAGTTGAGTTTGAAATTAAACCATTTAGAAATGTTTTCCAATCACTCAAATCTTCAGATGCACGTACAGTTGATGGCGGAAAGATCAACTCGACTTGGTTGTCATCGTCCAAGTTTATGTCACTGGGTGCTCTGGGAGATCTTGTTAAAGCATAGTATATCATTGTTCAAATAATTCTAACTTGAAATCACAACTTTAAATCCATTAAAATAATAAACAATAAAAGAGGTTTCAAATTATAAGTTTCAAAACCAATATTATATTAAACTCCTGTAAATTAAAGATCGAACTTAAAATATGTTATAAAGCTGACTCACCCACTCATCATATTACCCTCCTTAATGGTTTCGGCATCATATATCTTGCTAGCCCTGTTGAACAGCCTACGATCAAACGTGTTTGAAGTTTTGGAGCTCATTTCGTAAAAAGAATTCTTACGATCAACAGGGGAGTAGGTGTACTCGTTGCCACCGTACGAACCAGCCGGTCCATCGGCCAGAGGATTGGATGCAGCAAAGGTTGGCTCGTGCACTGGTGCTTTCAAACCCGTGTCCCAATTTGAGTTCTTTCGTTTCTTAACGTACCAGAATTTGTAAAGTAGGACTACGATGACGAGTATCAGAAGAAAAAAAGAGCAGATAACCGCCGGTACAACCTTCACCACGAGGTTCGAGGCCTGCGTCTCACCGCCTGATGCTATTTGCAAATTATAATTTCTTATTAAATAACAATCGACAAATGTTTTTTAATTAAACATGTTAAATTTTTAAACTTTATTGACTTTATTGAACGAATTTGGTGAAAATTTAAATACCCCCTTGAACATTTGGATTAATTGGATTTTCAACCACTGAGAGAGTCGTTGAACTGGTGGGTGGACTTGTGGTGGTAGTGGCGTCGACAGCCACTGCTGGTACGTTAGGGTTATATTCACAGAACTCACCGTAGTAGTTATTGTTGCAGGAACAGAAGAAGAGGCCCTCTTTATAAAGATCTGTGATGCATCTGCCATTTGAGCCGCAGATGTTTGGGAATCTGTTAATGAGTGAAAACTTATGAGAAAAAAGTTTCATAAAAATAATTTGTAAAGTTTATTTTCGTCTTATCATTCATATATAACAAAAAATATTCTAACTTCTATAGACTTTTAAAAAAACTGAGTGTTGCTTTTTTTGAAAATAAGATGGACTATTTAAAAATTCACACCTGCAGCTGTCAAAGTTGTTTTGACAAGTTTTTCCATAGAAACCATTCTCACATAAGCAGGAATAGTCATTCCATCCATCCACACACTTTCCATTGTTGCTACAGGTTGCAGAAGGTGCGGCACAGTCGTTTATACTCGTGATGCAGTTCGTCATCGGATCGTAACCAGACTCGCACAGAGAACAGTTTCGACCGACTAATTCCAATCCTCTGAATTCAGAGAGGCAAACTCGGTTGGGACTGCAGTTGTTGTTCACGCACGGATCTGCATATACTTCATTGGAAATGGTTCTCATAAGTTTAATCAACATTCATATTGTATTTTGGCGGTTATTATTGTTAAAATATTGAAAAACATTCAATCTAATTTGATGTAACAAGCGTTCATAAGATTGGTTTAATTGTTATATAACAAATTTAAGTAAACTTTTTATCTATTTTGTTGACTCCAGATTGTTTGCTTAAAAAAATTATTTCCATTAAATAATACGCGAAGCAAATAATTTTTTTACAAGAAAAGACTTGTATGAAGTTGAATTAAACATGATAAAACAATTAAATAAATTATTTGACAAAATGTTTAACAAGTTTAAATAAAAAGAGAAATAATAAATAACTTGGCGCAGAGACACTAATTGGCCTGCAGTCACTAAGACTCTTTGATGCAGTGAATGCAGTTACGTAGTTTGGGTAGCAGTTCAAACAATCACCCTTGCCGATGGAAGATTTGTACGTGTTACGAGGGCAGGCTAGTGTTTATTTTTATATTATTTTTTTTTATTATTTTTGTTTCTTATTTATTTATTCATTCGTTTATTAATTTAAATATGGATGGCTTTGATGAGGCTATAATAAAAATTTCAGCCACAACACCAGAGAATCATAAGCAAATTAAACGTTAAAAAATAACTCAAAAATGTAAGCCAATGATCAAAAGAATCAAACAAGATACAGATGTCAAACATCTTAAAAGAAAGAGAAAAATATTTAGAAACAAGTGAATAAAAACCTTGGCACGTTTTGAAAGGAGTTTCAATGTAGCCAGGATCACAAAGCCTTCTATAATAACCAAAGTTGACATCGCAGTAGCAACTTGAATTTGGAATGTCTTGGGTGGATCTGCAAAAATCACTGCTAACTGGGTCCAGAAATTTTGAGGATTCAATCCTATTTCCTATTTTCAAAAGAATTCCTTAAATTGAAATTCTATATTCGTTGTAAAAGAAGATCTATTAGATAATATTTTAATTTTGAATTTTATTTATTGGCAATAATTTTTTTAAAAATATACCATTAGATATGCAAAATATGTAAAAAAGAAAAACTTCATGACTTGGGCTATTAATTGTGGCGGAAGATAAGCGTGCACTCCAAGCAGCAGATGACGCATACATATAAACACCGTTCTCTGTACTAACCATATCTGTAGTTTAAAAAATATTTTTTGTTGTTGTTTCGCTAATATGAAATTTAATTTTGAATTTTAATTTAGGAGTTCTTGTCAAACATAAGATTGAATTGAATTAATAATGGATTAAAATTGACATTGCTTAACGTAAAATAAGTTTGTTTTATTTAATTTCATTCTTAGATGAGTTATCCGAAACAATAATTTCTGTGACGATTTAAATTTTTAAAAAATCAGAATTTAATCAAACTTTTAATTGTTGAACTGTAAACATTATTCAGCTGTCCATAAGTGATGCCGTGAATCAACACGTTTCTCATCATCAAGTTAGTCACCTCTGGCAGTCTCACAACGTTTCCGAAGTCGTTAAAGTTGCAGCCCATGAAGTTGCCATCTGACATGAGGACCAGTACCTGGTGGTTACACGTAAGTACATAAATTTATTCACTATATTTTATGTTTCTACCTTTGATATTATTTTACCTTTTCACGTAATAATATCATATTAAAATCTCATTATAACCTACTGAATGCCTTAAAAAATAAATTTAAACAAAATTAAACACTCTAAATATTGAAATCTTACATTTTGTTAAAATATTCAATTTAATTGAAACCCTATTAAATTAACTCATTAACGAATAAATTGCATAAAAGTTAGATTCTACAATCTATCCATACCATACATATCCATACCATATTTGAAGGTTTGATACTTTTTCTGAATATCTCGCCTGCCTTACTCAAGGCACCCTGCAATCCACAACTTGTCCGATCCTCGTTGTCTTTGTATACAACTTTGTCTAACGGCTGACTAAGGTAATTAGGTAATTTGGATTTGCATGTGGATATATTAAAATTTAAAGTATTTTTTGGGTTTAAATTAGCAAAAGATACATAATTAGGATTACTCTATTTATTATTTTAATAAAATAAGATTATTTTAATGAAATAAGAGGTTTAATTGAATCGCTTTTTTCAAAAAAAAAATTCGCACGGGACTCCGGTTTCTTGTGGTAGAAGATCGCATTTATTTTTCGGGTAGACAGAGCCGCTGTTGTTAGAGATGTCGTCATAGTCGACACTGTACTCGCTTCCGAACGACATGACCGCCACTCTAGCATAATCTTTGTGGACGCTTGCGAACTGCTTCAATATGGACATGAACATTGGACGAGCTGTGTTGGTAGAAGGTTAGAAGGTCGCAAGTTAGAATGCTACCAATTTTCAATGGATGAATATCACAGTAAATGGAGTTTTAAAACGTCTCAAGATTTCATGATGAAATTGAAATAAATTATCATTTTTTAGAAACATTTTTTCTAATTTTGTTATTTTAAGATGCTACCACTCAACTATCTATTAGTAAAAAGTTAATACTAATTTCAAATATGAGACATCAAAACGATTCACACAAGAAATAATGTAAAAACTAAATAGGCTGCAAAAATTTATTTCATACCAGTTCCGTAGAAAGCTCTCTTGCCTATAGACCGATGCCTGCCGATAACAAATATCACATCAACTGCTTGCCTGGGTCCCAACTTGTTGATGAGGCTTTGGATGGCTACATTGTTGTCCTCTGTCTGTCGTTTCACTCTCAAATGTTTGCTCTCAGAGGTGTTCGTTTGGGTAATGGAGATTGTAGAAACAACGCAGAGCAGTGCCGTTATCTTTGTCGAGAGTTTCATTTTTGCAAAACTTCTTCAAACGTTTTATCGATTTGGAGTTAGTTTGTTTTCAATCTGCAAACTACGTTTCAAACTAAGAAATCTTACATTTTTAAAATTGAGAAATGAGGTTTAATCTAAAATCTGCGTATGATTCAATATGGGAAAGTTTTAGCGTTTTTTCGCTGCTTTTATTCATATATGCAGATGAATGCACACAATTGAAGCTGCCTATTGTCTGACTGGCATGCAGTCGTTCTTAGGTTGTGGTACCCTTATAGATTTCAAATTAATTACACTACACAAACACGTACACATACCCAAACAAACACAAATTTAAATGTATATTGTACATTATATATCAATAAATACGTTTATCAATTTACCTGATTATGCGTAATTTTTGAGCAATATAGAATTCACTTTTACAGTAGTATTACATAGTGATAATATAATACAATTATGGAACTGTCTGTCGGAATGTATTAAAGGTTAAAAGGTTAAAGGTCAATTACACTCTTCAAAAGTTCAGAGGATTCAACAAACATCTAAATGACGCATCACCAGCGACTCATTTGATTGGCAGGGATCTTTTCGTCATATTCGAACCCGGTTACTGCGAAAGAGCACCAGGCACACTTAACCACCAGGCCATCACGCATTAAGCAATGTATTTACATGAACTATGTGTTTTGTTACTGCTCGTTAAAAATAATGCTTAATGTATAATTGATACACATTTGTTAAATATAGTAGCCAATATTACACGACTTGAAGATTGGATTACGCTCATATTGACAAATTTTTTACTTTATTTATTTAATCTTAAGTTTTGAAGTTTTAGCCAAAATTTGAAATTCCCATTAGCTAAACAAAACAAAATTCCAATTTACACACATTTATTGAAACAAAATCATGAAAAATATAATAATTGATACACATTCTTGATAAGAAAATGAAAATGAATGACTGCAATTGTTTTTCTGTTTTTTCATTTTTGTTTTATTTTTGGTATAAAACACATTTGTGTATCTAGGTGGCATTAAAACAGATATTTTCACGGTCAATAAAGTTGTTTCGAAGGTAAAAGTTTTTGTAGACCAGTTAACGTCCAAGTTATTTGGAATAATGTTTGAAAATAATGAGTTGTTACAATTAGAATTAACTTTTAAAAAAAATTAAAAAATTTTTCAAGCAAATTAATTATTGAATAAATAAATGAATAAATGGATGATTGAATGAATGATAAAATAAATGAATGAATGAATGAATGAATAAACATGTTTTAAATGAGTTATATTCAAATGAATAAACTGATGACTCGTGGGATTACATTCAATGAAACGATAGAACACAGAAAAATCATATAGGATCATTAGGATCATATGTGTCACGTTACTAAACAACAAACACACACAGACACACACACACATATAGAATGTAGACAAACACATGCACACATGTAGACAGACACACATGCTCACAAACAAACACACACTCAAAAACACACACACACACACACATGTAGACAGACAGACACACACACACACACAAAACACACACATACATGTGAACACGCATACACAACACACCCATACACTCAAACATGAACATTAATATTTTTAAAAAAAAAAGTTAAAATTTTATGCAGTCATGAACATACAAACATGTGCTTTTATAGTGAAGACAATCTTAACATTTTTTAACACATCAAAATTATATGGCAAACTCGATTTAACAGTAATAGTATTGTTAGTAATTTTTATCAAAATTATTATATATTAGTATTAGTAATATTAAAATATTATAAAAATACTATTTTATTTCTTCTATTATTATTTAAGATGTTAGCAAAGGTATTTATTTTCTAAAAAAAACATTTATAAATACTGAAAATAAGTTAAACATTTTATTTAAAATGAAAATAAAACCAATAAAAATTATTTTTTAAATGATAATAATAATAATGATAATTATTATTATTATTATTATAAGTAATAATAATAACAAAATATATATATAATAATTGTAATAACAGAGAAATAAAGTTGGTCGTAAAAATGAGCCGGCTAACAATAACATAAATTCTTACAAGATTAAATTATGATAATATAATAAAAAAATAATAAAATTATTATTATTATTTCATTTTTATTACGTCTGTTTGTAGTCGTGCTTAAAAAACCCTTGAAACACGTATAGTATTTATATTCACACAGCTTTTCGTATAAAAATTATACATTAATTTGTAATCATAGAGTAATTTCGTATAAAATTGATAAATTAATTTATATTTATATAGCTTTCCATGAATGAAATTACATTGTATTTATTAAAAAATAATAATAAACATCGGTTGCTATGCTAGGCTTGCTAGTCAAATTTGAAAAAATGAAACAAATTAATGGACACAAAAAACGGTTAAATTTGAATGACAAAATTTGAAATTTTTCTGGAGACAACTTTTCACAAATATTTCATTTTTATTTAAATCTTAATAAATTTATTAACAAATCGATTGGACTAGTTAACGTTATTTATATACAACTTCAACTGCATATCAGATAGGAATGTTTAGAATAAATGTAGCAAGGGTTTGTTTTACAGGCTAGTTAGTTCAGTTAGTCTTTCAAATCATCTTCATAACAAGAGGAAGAAAACAACGTAGACTTAAGTATAAACATATAAACATATAAACATAAATCTTTATAACAGGATAAATCAAGTATATATATATATATACAATGAACAACAACAAAACCATCGATGCAACTAACCAACAAACAATACAAGTTTTTGCAACAACAGCGTATACCTACACATAAACTAAACACACAACGAAAAAAAACTAAATCGGTGACACCCCAGCATCAAAACAACAACAACAACTACTACGACAACAAAGCTAGCAACAACAAAAACACAACAACAACAAAACTTGCAACCACGAAACTAGCAACAATGAAAATATGCAACAACAACGACAACAACAACGAAACAAAGACTATGTACCGCCGCAACCATCCTCTCCTCTAGCGAAACCGGTCTTAGCATAACGATGTATGTATTGCTTAATCTCAACCAGAGGCGTCCGACTCGAATTTGTTGCAGTGCCGTTATTCTGCTGGGCCACCAAATCGTTATCTTGTAGCTGCTGTTGTTGCTGCTGCTGCTCTAACTGTTGTTGTTGTGACGTCACCGGGACGATACCATTTGAAGATAAGAAGGGGTGGCGAGTTACGGCGATGGGGGGGCCGCCATTCGGAACAAAGGCCGTGATGACGTCACATTTTTCCGTTGAGACCCCCCCTAACGATTGAGTGGTGGAACGTTCTCGGAGAAAGAATAAAGAAGGCTTGCAATGGATGAGGAAGATGACGACGAAGATGACGCCGAGAAAGAAGCAAATGACGCCGACGATGATGAGGTGGTGGTAATGTATTGTTGACGCTGGTGGTGGTAATGCTGCTGATGATGATAGAGATGATGATAACGACGACGAGGATGAAGAAGATGATGAAAATGAAGATGTGTGTTGTTGCTGTTGATTGTGTTGTTGCTGCTGCTGAGAATGTTGTTGTTGCAGATTGATGTTTTCGTTAAGTGCTGAAGCTTCTAACATTTCGTAGTAGTTCTCCATGTTGTTGTAGACAAAACTGTCATCACCATCAATATCACTACTCTCGTCATCATCCTCATCGTCGTCTTCATCGTCATTTTCGTCACCATCATCATCGTCATCGTTGTCGGCGTCATCGTCGTAATCATAGAATTCATTTGTCTTGTCAGAAGATTTCTGCGTACCTGTCAAAAACAAATTTAACAATTTAAAAAAATTTTTTCATTTAATTTCAAGACATTCGTTTTTTTTCACTAATCAAAACATTAAGTTTAATTTAATTTAATCAAATTTTTCATTTTTAGCATATAGTTTTCACTAGTTTTAACAAAAAAACACACAGTGCATCTTAAAACGTGTTGCCACCCATCACACACATAGCATTTCATAGGGCTACATCATCACCCAAAGACAATGCAATAATTTTAAAAATTAAAAATTGAATACAACGACTTTTATCTAGCATTAATAACTAACTAAAATTTAATAATTCTTCATACACTCGTCAGAAACGTACATGAAGATTTCAGGCAGAATTTTTCCTGGCGACTTTTTCCAATGCAACCTTTGACCCCACTGCCACTGCTATAGCCACTAAAAGTATTATTACTACTATTATTTTCAGTTGCAGTACCTGTGTGCGCTTCAGCAGCGTTCGCCAATTTACATATTCTGGTTCTAATTCTTGTTCCTTTGCCGTATGAAACGCTGCATCTGCTAAACGGACTCCAACAAGACCAAGTTGGAAAACTTGTATTGTTGTTGTTGATGTTTATGTTGTTGTTGTTTATGTTGCTGTTTATGTTGTTGTTGTTTGTGTAACATGGAATATGAGAAGTGCATGACCTAGTTTCGTGATGTAGGGGTGTAAATGTCGAGAGGTTGCAGTTTGTGGAATCTGTTTGAAGTTCATGTGTTTGTTATGTAATCTTTTCAAACATCATAAACATTATTTATAAATAATTTTTCAAAATAAGTCAGCATAACTCTTATTTATCGTTTGACGTCATTAAAATAGATATTGAGACTGGAACGTACCGTTTATAAAAGCGGCAAAAATTATAACTCAATCAAAAATTGCATCAACAACAACAAAATGTCAAAAACCTCCACAACAACAACGACGAAAATTACCACAACAAAACTAATAACTACACCAAAAACCACCCAAAAACGTTACTTGGGGGACAAAAGACTCGTCTGGTTTGAGACCCACCACCTCCACATGTTACGGTACAGGCTGACCAGGATGACCACGTGTTATCCAACTCAAAGAGACCTACCAGGTATTCGTTTTGAATGATTTCAATCATAATTATAGAAATATATTCTTCATTCTAATTATAAAATAATAAATATATTTTTCTTTTTCATTATGTGACTATTATTTAAAAGTTTTAAAATGGAATTAAAAAATAATTCCACATTAACCTTAATTAATTTCAATTTATTCTAAAATTGTTACATAACTAAGCCGGGATTTTAAAGTAGAGAAAGTCAAAGTCGGAAATTATGATAAAAATAGAAAATACGAAAGAAAAAGAGAGAAAGAGAAGGAGAGAAAGATGGAGAGAAAGAAGGAGAGAAAGAGAAACTGCAAAAAATGAAATAACCTTTTGAGCAGTTGTTGTTCAGACACACTCTTCTCATAACTTCCAGAGTAGGATGCGACACAAGGACACCATCGCCATTACCGCTACAACTACTGCTACTGGTGCCACTACTACTGCTACTACAAACGCATCGAAACTTTGTCTCCATTGACGACGTTTCGGATTTGTTGTACATGTACCATTCGGTCCATTTATCGGCTGGATGTTTTTTTTTCGGTTTTATATAAAGTTTGATGGAAAAAAAGAAATTGATTAAATTTTGTCACAATATTGTCAGCAAAATAATTAAACAAGATATTAAAACGACCAAATTCATCGAAATCAATATGAAAATCCACTTTTCGTCACTACTCACCATCGCAACCCTTAACGGAGCAAGCCCTCTTATCGAGGGCGCTCCCACGGCAACGACCTTCTCCCCAGGAACACAACCTTGACCTGGTTTTGTGGCCCTCACCTTGACCGCAGTTGCCACTACAGGACGACCACTCGGACCAGGGTGACCAATGTGGGTCAGCTGTGGACGAGTGTGGGCGTATGAGCAGTTGATGTTCTTGCTGCGGTCGATGTTGTTGTCGTAGTTGTTGCTGCTGTTGGTGGTGGTGGAAGATACTGTGGTGACGACGTCTGAAAACTGTTTTGGAAATTATATTTAAATAATTATACTGTTCATCATTTTTTAATTTACCAAATTTTACCATTATCTAAAACATCTTCTTCAACTGACAAAAATAAAAATCGTATGCATCAAAATTAAATGCATTTCAAGCAATCTTTTCAAACAAAGTGTTTGTTATTAAACATATCCCACATGTGCAATTAGTAACTTCTACATTTCCGCCATCACAAAATTTCCCGCCGTTCAGTGGCGAGGGACATGCGCATTCCCTCGTTCGGCAACGACATTTTATGTTGTCGTTGTGGTGGTGGCTGTTGTGATAATGACCGCTGTTGTGGTGACCGCTGTTGTGGTACACTTTGTGTCTGTAGATGTTGTTGTTGAATGAGCCGCCATCGTTGAGTAAACTGTATGGAGAAGCTTTGTTGTTGTTGTTGTTGTTGTTGTTGTTGTTGTTGTTGTTGTTGTTGTGTTTGGTGGCGGTACGACCGCGTACGTTAATGTTGACGTTGCTGCTGACGTCATTATTGGAAGTGGTCACGTGGTGGCATTGTCTCCATGACGACCATTTACAAAAACTTCCGTCAACTTGGAAAATTTAATTCACAATAATTTTTGTGTCATCTCATTAAATTTTAGTAACTCATCCACTTGCTATTCAAGTAAAATTCATTAATCTTTATATTACTAATAGTTTAAAAAATTATTAAAATAAATAATTGTAAAATAAAATTTCTGGAAAACAATGACGATGTATTAATAAATCGATGTAACCCACCACTGAATACAAAAATATATAGAATTATCATAACGGAAATGGATCTCATTACGAAGCTATTAAGTCATCAACAAACAAGCCTACCAGGTTGATTTGTGATTGGGCAGGAGTTAATGTGCGGGTGACCAATGGCAGAGCAGGCATTATCATCATCACTCCAGCCGCAATACGGATCCTGGGCGTTTAAACAGTGACTGCAAAGGTTAAAGGTCATTAATTATGTTAGAGCAGGTCATGAGGTCGTTTTATCATCTTGGAATGCAATTAATTTTAATAAGCTGGTCATACATTTTTTAAGATGCAAAACATTTTTCATAATGAAGAGCGTTGAGTTATTCATTTGAAATTCGTTTATTGTGGTGATTTCTTTTCATCATAATTGAAAGAAGGTGATATTAATGTCGTAAATATAATTTAATTTAAGAGCTGTTTTGACTGAAATTTCTAAAAAAAAAAATGTTTCATATTAACTTTTTCGTTTTGAATCTGGAGCACCTGTGAAGTGAAATTTTCAAGAAGCGATTTTGCGTGCCCACGTAAAGGAACTCCTGGAGATTGAAAAAAATTTTTTAGGTGTGAATAAAATCACACACCATTTAAAATCGAAAAGTTAAATTTTACCGAATAGGCAATATTTTTAAAAATTTCACGCAAGGTGGATAAAAAGTTGAATTCAAATTTTAAAAAATGGAAAGTTTAAAAAATGCTCCCCACCGATTCTGTGTCGATCTTCATGGACTTGATGCGTGAATCAGTCCGAAAGTCATCCTCCTCATCATCATCGCCTCTAACCTGAAACAATCTAATTCTCTCGACGAAACACGATACATGATCTTTGTTGACGTCATCATCGGCTGCCGGAAGTACAGTCATCTTGTCAATGTAGCCGGAAATTGAAGCCAAAAACAAAATGGCGATCGTAGCATTTTGTCGCCCAAGAAATTTTTTGTGCATGGCTATGTGAGCGTAGCTGCAGAAATGTTTATTTATTTTTTATTTAATGAAAATAAAAAAAAATTTTATTTATTGTTAGTAATATAATTAATTAAATTAATGTTTAAATAATTTAAATGTAAAAAATGAACATACTTGTTCATATATAGATTTTTTAATGCGTGCATTATACCTCTATTAGATCATTCATTTGAAAGTAGTTTTAAAGCGTGCACTCAACTTAATTAGCACAACTTCCTGCCCTACGTAAACACAAACATGCAATCAAAAAAAAACTCACACACACAGACAGACACACACAAGCTTACAAACACACTATTTCAATACACCCGAAAAGTTAAACGAACATATAAACATGATAAACCTGATAAATTTCTGAATAAACAACGGTGAAATCAACTCCCAACAACTGTATACCATTAGTTTAACAAGCATTCCGTACTATTCTACCATAATAACATACCCTATAACCATTCTACCATATAACATTAACTAAATGACCAACCGTTCACTTTCAACGACAACAATGGGGTTGAGATGTTTGGACTGGACTGCCCTGTCCATTAGCTGATACTTTTGAGCGTCCACTAGCGATCTCGATGTCGACTGACTCGTTTCGGTGATTGTCGGTTTCGGAACGTTTGTTAAATTGCCGCACTGGAAGGATATGTTTTTTTTTATTTCTTTAATTCTGTCAAATAATTACTGACTCGTTTTGATATTTTTCAGTTTCGGTACGCTCGTTACGTTGCCAAACTAGAAAGATTAGTAAAAAATTAAAGTTATTAAAATAGACTGGCTAAAATAATTAATGCCGACTGACTCTTTCGAATAATAGTTTTTGAATTCGATACAATCGTTATATTTCCGAGCATGAGTGATATGTTTGATTGATAGCAAGAGATAAGATTGTGTGACGACAGACTGATGGCTGGTTAGATTGACATGCGGATAACGTAACGTGCTTATCATATTGAAGGATGAGATTGTAGAAAAATGTAAATTATATTGAAACTTTTTAACAATCTTCAAAATACGATCACCATAATTTTCATGAAGAATGTTAAAACTTTAACTTTATTGTTGAACTACTAAAGTATAAATCATTTCCAGCAAACAAGAAGACGACAACAGCTGCAAAGACAGCAACACAAACGTTATCACCACACAGCTTCATCAACACAGGGACACAAAAGAGAACAAAGTGGAACTAAACAGGACAGAACAGAACCAAACGAAACTTATTTCAAATCCTTCAATAGCCTTTCAATGCACAATGACATCCAATCAGAGATAATTAACCCCAAACCGCCACACCGAAACAATTCCCGCGAAAAATAACATCAACTGGAAAATGTACACACACGCACGCACACACAAACACACATACTCATACATACACGCAAACACACACACATATACACGCACAGACAAACACAATTGCACATATCTAATCACACACAAACACATACGCAAAAACGCAGACATTAACATGTACAAACAAACAAAACATCAATACAAACACTGGCGTACAAACAAACAAACAAATTAAATATCAATACAAACACTGACATACAAACAAACGAACAAACAAAAACATCAATACAAACATTGGCGTACAAACAAAAATATTTAATCACGCACGCACGTATGCATTACTAACGCGTACATTTATACCTTTTTTTATTTTTTCCGAAGTAGCTTCTAAACAAGCACTTAACCGTATTAACCAAATTAACTTGCAAACATACAAACATAAAACAAACAAACAAACATAAAACAAACATACAAACAAACATAAAACAAACAAACATAAATAAAAACGTGCCAACGCACCTGAATGCATGCATACAAACGACAAAACAAAATTCATACATATACAACACACAAACAAACGTTCATACAAATAATCACATACATACAAACACCAAAAGATATAAAACTTAAAAACATTAAGAAACAATGACACAACAGATATACACACATGCGAACACACAAACATAGACAAACACAAACCCAAAAAACAAACAAACAGATACAAACAAATTTTTTTTTCTTCGCGTCACAACAAAACTTTGAGCACACGCATTTGCAAATGCCTTGCATAGTCCCTCGGAGGTTTAAACTTGTTTATGCCGTGCGTTACATTGCTAGGTCACTCAAAATGATGACGACCGTGATGGTCACGACGACGACGACGAACACGACAATGGTAATGATCTCTCAAAATGATGATGATGACGATGGCGACAATAAACAACAACTACTACAACATTAACAACAAAAAACAACAGAACATAGATAAAAAAAAACATAGACCCCAACAAAAAAACGCAGCAGCGCCTATTTGTACGGGGAAAATATTACAAGTAGGACATCCGAGAATGACATAATGGTGCATAACACATCATCACGTGACGTTATCGTCAACATGTTTTTAGCGTTCATTTCGGCGCTAAATGTTAAAACTAAGCAGCGTCTAATTATTGAATTATTAATGTATTCAAAATGTGCAACTCTCTCTCTCTCTCTCTCTCTCTCTCTCTCTCTCTCTCTCTCTCTCTCACTCAATTTGTCTTTATCTCTCTCTTTTAGCCCGTGTAAGAGAATCACGTAAAATGAGATGTTTAAAAGTGAAATTAGATGCAATGGTAATGGAAACCTGTGTGGTGTGGTTGTTGGTTTCTATGTTATTAGCGTTTTTTTGTGTTGCTGTTTCTTTTTGTTTTTTCAATTTTATTTGTTTTTTTCGTGTTTTCATTTCTCCTTCTTTTTTTAATTTTTCTTCATTTTTTGTTTGCAGATTTTTAAATAGTTAAAGTTGCAAGGAAAGTAATTTTGGTATCATTATATCCAAGTTACCTAGTATCTATAAAATAGTGTATCATTATATCTATCAATTTTATTATCTATGTAAATCAACGTGTCATTACATTTGATAATATAGTAACATTAAATCAAAGTAATTGGGTATCATTCTATCTATCAATTATGGTATCATCATATCTGAGTAATTGAAGTATAGTATCATCATATCTGAGTAATTGAAGTATCATTATTTCTGATTGTTTTTTTTCTCAAATGACTCAGTGTTTTCAGCGTAGTGTTATTAACATTTGTTTTTGTTCGGAAAATTGGCCAAGTTTGCAACCTAAAAATAAATGCGTGGTCTTCAATAAATGCTGAAAAAATGTGTTGCTTTGTTGTGTTATAAAAAAAATTTCAAAATAAACTAACTTTATTTTTTATTTAATCTCAGGTTTCAGTTTTCTATGCTCTGTCAGTTTCATGTTTCAATTATATAAAATTGACTTTTTTTTCTTAAAGTAAAGACTTTTCTATCAGGAACAATTATTTTCCTTCTATGAAATGATTAGAAAGAACCAAACAATTTTCTAACCTTACGACAAAATTTTCAATTTGCCTACTTCAGTCAACACAACATTCATACGATTAGTGTTTGGTTCCTAAACCTGATACTATTTTTTTAAAACTCATTCCGATTTGAAGAAATATGAAAACAATTGATTAATTTTTTAGATTTTTTAAAATTTGGTTGAATTAATTTTAATTGGACGTTTCTATTAAAATAATCTTATTTTTAAACGAAATTTATTCACAATAACAATTTGACATGAAGATTTTAAATTCATTTCACATAAAACAAATAACATAAAAGTTGAAATTTAAAGGTTTTTCTCCTTAGTTTTAAATAGTAAAGAATAAGCATTACGCTCTTAAAAAAATAATGATAATAAATATAATAATGATAATAATATCATAAAAATTATGAAATAATTTCTTCATTAAATATGAAATTAAGTTGAGAAAATTGAAGGATGAACCTGAAAGATTGAATAAATATTGTACGCATGTCCTTTCATCTTATCTCGCACCGTTGATCATTGCACTAAAATTATTTATAAATTTATTTCAAAGATATTTCCTGTGAAATATTCTTCAACTTTTTAAGAAATGTTTTCATATTTTTAAAATACTGTCTAACTCTTATCTTAGTTGCTGTTATTATTATTATTGTTGTTATACTTTTTTGTTGATTTTGTTTGTTTTTGTTTTTCTGTTCAAAGAAAAACGTGAACGCCATCTTTATATTTATTTAAATATTTTTGACGAGTGTTAAATAATTGCAAAAATTATCATCTGTTCATTCAAACTATTCTCAAAAGAAATTCTTGAATCTGTTTTTTCAGATTTTTTCAGCGTTTCAAAATTTTAATTAGAACGCTGCAGTAAAATGCTGCAAATTGTAACTTGAATACAAGTGCGTGTGTGAGAGTGCGCGCATGTGTGTGTGATCGTTTATGTAGGCGTGTGCGTGTTGTAAGATTGTCGTTTCCATCTGATCACCGAACAAAATTTTTATAATTGTTTAATTCAATTACGATTTATATGTATTATGTTATTATCACGTCTGCCAAACTTATCATAGTCTATCTAGCATTGTCATCATCATGTATGTCATGAACTCATATTTGTCATAATGTTCCTTCCTTCCAGCTGTAATCATTGCCATCATCACGTTACCATCTTGTTTTTACTCATCGGCATCGCATTCATCATCAGTTTCACTAATCAATCGCAGTCATTAATGTGCATTCGTTGTCGTCATTATCATCTCTGACATCAATCATGATTTTTACTGACATAACCATCTTTATCATCATCTTTTTCGTCATCGTCGTCGTCGTCATCATGACAGCAATCATCGTCACAGTATTCAGTTGTCACTAAAAAATGACTGTTCCTAAATTACGACATTCGCCAGCATAAAGGACAGCTTTTAAAAATCTTTTACAATGTCTTTACTTGTCATCCACACGTTCATGTTTCCAGAAAATTATCGTTCGCCAGGTTATTAACGCGTTAGCTTTAGCCTGTACGAGTGTACATGTTTGTTTGTCTGTCTGTTTGTTTGTATGTATGTTGGTTGGGTTGAGTATTTTTGTTGTTTGACTGTTTTGTTTGTGTGTATATTTTGATTTTTTTTATAGCAAAAACTGTATAAAAAATTTATTTTGCCTTTTTTCTAATTTTTTTTCTTTTTGTCATCACTTCGATGAGAAATTAATTTTAGAGCCTAATAAATAATCGCACCATTAAACCTTTGGATTAATAAAACAGTGTTGCCTTATTGCTGTAGTTGTGTTACGCTAATTTAACTTTGAAAGATGTTTTTTTCTCATGTGGTTTTTATTTTATTGTTGTTGTTGCTAATGTTGTAGTGTCATTTGTGTTTTTCTATAGTTGTCGCAACAATTTAACCGCAGGACAGTATTTTAATCGCATGGTGGAGAAAGTTGAAGCTGTTGTTTCTCTCTGTTTGTCCGTTTCTGTAAGTAATTAAACTGAAATGTCTGTTTGCTCGTTGACGATGCTGTTAAAGATGTTGGTGCTATAATGGTTTACATGATGGCTTCGCTTGTTTCGTCGGTGATGATGGTGTTGTTGTCGTCGTGGTCAATTTTGGTTTTCGGATTTTGTTTGCAAGAAAATGTATTATAACACTGTGAATGTTCTTGATTTTGTAATTACTTAGTTATCTTTTTGTTAGTGACATGAGTTTTTTTTTTAGAAAAATCAAGACCATTTTTTTTTAATAGAATTTGTCTTTGTGACGAAGTGTTATTTGCTGAATGGTTTTATTATCTGCAATGTCCTTTTAAAATGTATTTTTCCAAATATTTTAATGTAAACTTTGAAATTTTGCCCGAAATTTTTGTTAGGCAAAATATGTATATACCACCATCATCATCATTATCATTATCTTCATCATCATCGCAACTACTATCGTCATCATCATCATCATCGTCATCATCATCATCATCATCGTCATCATCATCATCATCGTCATCATCATCATCATCGCCACAACCATCGCCATCATTATTGTTAATTTCTGTTTACATCAAAATTTCTCTCCTCATTTTACGTAAAAAATCCAAAACCAAAATTTGAAAAATACTTTTTCTCATTACGTGATCAAATAACGAAACTTGAATAACAAATGCCAGTGATCGAAACCAGTGAAATAAAAAGGAAGAAAAACATTTGGCTACCAAAAAAAATGAGATAAATGGATTTATTCTTAAAACTTATTAAAATACTTAAAAAATAATAAAACAAGTAACAGAGTGAATCAAGTTTTTAAAAGAGGAAAAACAGAGACGCAGACGTAATTAGAGAGTAGAGTGCACAGGTAGGCGGGCACTCCTCCTAATTGAAACTTTTCATGACACTATTAAGATATTGAATGTTGCAAACTACACCGAGTTTACACAACGGCCAAATAACTAACGAATCAAATTTATTTTAGTGCATAATATTACGTTAGCTTAGATAGTAAATTTGACTTTTCGCTTGATTGCTTGACTGATTGATTGAACGTATGAACGAACGAATGAATGAATGAGTGGATTGATTAGTTGATTGATTGAATGAATGAATGAATGAATGAATGAATGAATGGATGAATTAGTGGTTTGATTGAATGAGTAGTAGGTTGAATAAATAGTTAGTTAAATGGAAAAATGGTTAGCTGATTTGACAAAATTTAATTTTTATTAACCAAAATACTACTACTAATAATAATATCCTCTATCCATCATAGGTTGATTTGAAAAACTCGACATCATCGTCTTCCCCATCATCATCACCATCATCATCACCACCACCATCATCAGCATTACCACCACCACTCTCTCCACCATCATCATTACCACCGCCATCGTCTCGATCATCTTCACCACCACCATCGTCTCCATCATCATCACCACCACCATCGTCTCTATCATCATCATCATCACCACTCCATCGAACATAACACCAATAAAAAATTGATTCCAATAAGAACGGCTGAAAAGGAACAAGATATGTGATTCATAAATAAAACAACACACGCACACACATATACGCACACAAACATACACAGACACACATATACACACACACATACACAGACATACATATACACACACATACACAGACACACATACACACATACACACAAACACATACGCAAATACAGACAAAATTACATACACGAACATAATGCCGAAAGCACATTCATAATGGCACACGCATTTTACTTAGATCGTAATAAATTGACCAAACAACAAAAAAGTTAAATTAAAAAATGAAAAAAAAACAAACAAACAATTTGCAAAAATCATTATTAAACACTAAATTGTTTCCTACATTTTCATTCCTAGGGTAACGACAATAAAAACTAACATTCATTATAAGCAGACAAATGACCACAACAAAAAAAAAATTTATTTCAACTAGCTTACAAGCTTTACTTGAATACTTCAGCAAACAAACCACCCCACAAAACACATTTACACATACATCTAAATTTGGACATACACACGCTAACGAACACATACATATACCGACATAAACACATCCATTCACACGCACAAGCACACACTTACGTAAGCGTTACGTGCGTTTTTATATCGCCTGGAAGATATGTGGTCAAGTTCTTGACCTTTCCTTTGAATAATTCATCACATGAACAAATGTATTACCCACACACGCACGCACACATATACACAATGGTATACAAATGCGTATATAAATGTGTATATATAATTGTGTGTGCGTGTGTGTGCGCGCGTGTGTGTGTGCGTCCAGGTTTGTGTGTATGGACTTGGTCACCACATAAAATATACATTATACCTACGCATCTGTTTTCAGAGAATGTATAACTCCAATTATTCTCCCTGCATACTCGTTCTAGAATTATTTATTATTCCATCTTCTGCTATTTCTATATCTATTTTTTTGTATGTATATACGGGTATAGTTGTGTGCTGTGTGCGTGTGTGTGTGTTTAAAGGTATGCAGGACTAATGTTAAAAAAGGGGTTTCACAAAAAACAGCTCATCTACCACAAAAAAATGAAACTTTGTAATTTTTTTAATATTTTTCCGATGTCATAATCACCGGCTAAAATAAACAAAGTAATAATCACTGAATAAATCTATCCATTTTCTTTTTAAAACAATTATCAAATATAAGGGGTGTTTTCATCTTAGTGGCTCTAGGGCTTCCACACCTTATTGCAGCAAAACCGGCCCTAGATGTGGCCACCACCAACTTTTGGGTCTGTAGGAGTAGTTGTGGTCAGCAGCTAGACGTTGAAAGCGCTTCACGTAAAAGAAGTGCTTTTCTTGATTATACTTTCTTGCAGGTGGATGATTTATCAGCTCTGTCATCCTCGAACAGTTAATGAGATTAATTCTGATTTTATGACTTTTTAGCCGCTGTGCATATTTGATGGCTCCATTCAGTTTCTTCCAGTACGTGTTTGTTGTTTGCTGCTCTGGCGATGAATTTTTCATAATCAATTAATTTTTTCTCACAAACTGGATAACGTTTATGTCTTTTCGAAATTGAAATTTTTTATTTATTTTTTTTGCATGAAACTTTTTTACTTTACCACGATTTTAAATAAAATAATCAAGTTTTTTGGTCTGTTTCGAAGTTTTTTATCTTTATTATTTGTAATTTTAAAATACGCGTTTTTTGAAAAAGTCTTCAATTGAAACAAACATGACACATTCGACTACGCTGTATTGCTTGGAAGTTTGAAACAATTCACTAATTTTATAAACAGTTAGGTCTGTATGCACGCACACGTAAGCACATTTCATTAATAAGTACAGCTTGGGCAGAAATTTTTTTTTGTCAGATACTGTTTAAACTTTTTTAATGTAATTTTTATCAACCATGAGTTTGATATTATTAATATTATTAATAACATTGTTATTATTATTAGTAGTAGTAGTACTAGCAGTAGTAGTAGTTGTAGCAGCAGCAATAGTAGTAGAAGGATTAGTGATAGCAGTAACAACAGCATTAGTAGTAGCAGCAGCAATAGTTGTAGTATAATAGTATGAAAAGTGGTATTATAAATTTGATGAGATAGAGAAACCAACCTGATGATGAGGAGCGCTGTTCTGAACTCGAATCCAAGCACTGCTAGTATCATGTTGGTACTTGAACGGTCCCATGAATGTCTGGTCTATAGACGCAACGCTGTAGACGCAGACTGCTGTTGCAATTACGCTGTTCCTGTGCATTTTGTTTGTGAGTGGTTGGATGGATTTTTTGTGAAATTGTTGGCCTATTTCTAAATGGAATGTTTAGATTAACATTTGGTATCATAAATAATAATGAGTTATTGGAATAACCATTCCTCCAAAATATAATCACACAAAGTCATCACACCCCAAAACAAGAGTTACAAAAAATAAAAAGCAGCCGCTACATACGGTGCAGTAGTGAAGACAGCATACACACTAGCTTCACTCTCGTCAAACGTGGACGCCTGGATCTCGTTGAAGTAGTAGGGGTAGGATCCGGGTAGTGAACAATTGAGACGGGCTTTCAGGAACGACGTCCAGTTGTCTTGCAAGAGAAATTTTCCACCCTGATCATTCTGGTTTTTCGTTAGTTGTGTAGAAGTTTTTGTGGTTGAGTATGTTTGAAGTAATTTTAGAAAAGTTGATACTTACGAAACGATAAAAATAATTCGAGGGTAATGTAATAAAAATATTCGTTGGACATTTCTCAATGACTCTCTCTAGAAGTCATCCATTCATTTCAATTAAACGCAGAGAAAAAAAACGTTCAAACATATTTATTACAATGTTTCACTCCTCACACACACACACCCACACACACAACACACACATATACATACACGCACACACTCACACACACATATACACACACGCACACACACACTTCACACTTAAACACACATCTACCTTACATATCCTAGCCACTCTGGAATAGACAGCCTGTATGTATGTGAATAAAAAGATAGTTACGATACATGCACGTATCTCTGATTCGCATTGTATTAATATGCAAAAATACCTAGATATATATTATACATATATTATACATAATGCAATGTAAATGTTTAGGTAAGCTGAATCTAAAATAGACAAACTAATAATGTATACAAACTATGTGTGTGTTTAAGTGTATATATGTTAGCGTACGTACGTATGTGTGTATGTGCTTGTGTGTGTGTTTGTTAAATGTCTGTTTTATAGTATGAACACATATACATGCATGTATTAATGTTGTTGTTGTTTTAGAGCAAAGTGTTATAGATTTAGATTAATAGCCATGGTTTATATGCCTAATTGTTTTGTGTATGTAGGTCTCTATGCGATGATTTTATGCTGGAGACATTTGTTTCAATTTTCAGAGGCACTTAACTATGTCGAAGTTTTATTTTATTATTATTCTTATTTTTATTTCTCATCATCATCATCGTATCATCATCACTACAATCAGCAGCAACAACAACAACAACAACATCGTCATCATCGTCATCGTCGTCACCATCATAATCGTCGTCGTCATCTTCATCATCATCGTCATCATCTTACTTTTCCACAGTTTATATATTCCATGGCCACCTCTCGGAATAAGAAATAAACGTAGGCTCCAACTTCATACGATGACACAAAATCTGGTTCTGTTTATATTCGTTTGTTTGTTTGTTGTTGGTTGTTGTTGATTGTTTGTTGTTGTTGGTTGTCTGTTTACCTGTGTGGTTTGTTGGTGTTTGTTGGGATTGTTTGTTGTTGTTGGTTTTGTTGTTGTACGTTTGTCTGTTGCAGTTACAAGTGAAACAACATCATCAGTGACATAAACAACAAAAATATAACAACATTACTAAACATATGCCACAACATAACCAACAACAACATCAACAACAACAACCACTACAGCAGCAACAACAACAACTTCAGCGGCTACAACGACAACGAACGACTTTCATGAGCATCCACGGACCAACCCATCTTAACTCATCAACTTTTAATTGTTTTAATTAGCAAAGAAGACATCTCTGGGTACAGACCGACACGCATAGATGCATCGCCCACATACACATGCACACAGACACACTCACACACGTACACACATACACATACACAATTCTCTACAAACGATGGATACATACAAGTAAATAAATACAAAAATATACAAAAAGTTTACAAACAATTTAGCAGGTACAGACTTAATTACCGAATAATTTTTATTGAAACGCTTAGGGCAATAATTATATTCTTATATTTATAATTAAAAACAAAAGTTTTCTGCCCAATTAACACTAACAAACACACACACACACACACACACACATACAAGCAATAAACACATAAACTGCTTTGCAGCAAAAAGTCACCAAAAAATGAACAATAAGGGGAACTGACAAATGCACCATGAAATTGGTTATGTGTGGAGTGTGATGTTCAATGACATTTACATACAAACTTGACTCAACCACACACACACACACACACAGACACACACAGACAAACGCACACATACATACACACAAGCAAACAAACAAATGCACACACATGCATAATTAAATTTCTTTATTGCCAAACCATAATGTGCATTCTCTATCTAATTAGAGGCAATTTCGTTTAAATAATCTCCAGCCAACATGAGTAATGTTAAGTTCGTACCAGGTCAGTCAGTAAGTCGTGTGGTGTGGGTGTGTGTGAGTGGACTTGTCGTCGTGTAGTTGCGTGTGGTGTCGTCGTGTGTGTGTGCAGCATCGTGTGGCTTGCCGTGTGGTGTGGTGTGGTGCGTGTGGAACTGCTGTTGCAAAAATTCTATACAAAATTTGTTTGTTAAATAGTTGTATACATCAGAAAAACAAAAAAAATGCTTCGAACTTTTTTAAAAACTCTAGCACTTTTACAAGAAAATGTTTAATAAAATTATGATACAAACAGAAATAAAATATAGATACAATAATAATAATAATAATAATAATAATAATAATAATAATAATAATAATAAAATAATAATATCAATAATGAAATCATGGATGAATGGAGGCAGGGATTGATGGATGTTTATATGGAAGCATGGGGAGGAAATAAATGAGATGTAGGGGAATAGAGAGAAGAGGCGATAGTTAGAAAAAAACGAATGAAAAAAAAATAAAATAAAACAGAAACAAAAAACTTATATAAAAAACTTATATAAAAAACAAAAATATAAAAATTTACTCTTGAAATTTTTAGATAATATAATAATAGACAATTAAAACGATGGATTTTGGTAATTTTCAAAGTGTTTTTTGGTATTTTTATATGACGACTACAACAAACTGCCCAGTAACATTCGAATTTTTTTCACCAAACCTCCTCCTACTCTAACCTATAACTCTGAATCTATTTGAAAATCCTGCTTTGCCTAGCATTTTACATAATAAAACATTTATTCTACATTACCTGGTTAGACAAATGTCCTTAAAAAGCCGCCTATATATACACCGGCTGACGTAGAAACACATTCATAAGTACGGCCAAGATGTACAGATACAAGCATTTCAACAACAGTCCTTCAGTCTGTTCTATCCGAGCCAGGCAAGACCTGGTACTCCTTGCATTGTGCTGTGTTGTGTATGTTTTAGTTAGACAGAATTTTTGTAAGTTTTATTACTGGATGACTGGAATGTTCAGAAAATTTTAATTAGAATGAGTATACATTGATCATGGGTAAATTGAAAAAAAAAACTTAAACGCGCGATTTAATTTGTTTTTCATTTATAATTTCAATTCCACGTCAGTGATAAAATATTTCCCAGTCAAAAACAGGCAATTTAATTATTAATCCGAAGAAAACGTCGGATGAAGTTAGATTTAAGCTGCCCATTTGGATTAAACTCGTCGTCAGTCGCCACAAATATTTTCAAAATTTCCAAGTAACGATGAATTTCCCATAGTTAGAATCACAAACATCTCACACAAACCCATGCCCAGTACGGTGTTGTGTTGACGCACACGCACAGCTCCGTGTATAAAATATCTCATTATATTTATTGCGCCATGAAAAAATATTGCATACATATACCTAACTATGCATGTGTTTGCATGCCTTTATGTCTTCTTTACAAGCAAATATTTGCAGGTTTATATTTATTAAGTTTATTTTACATGTTTGCATATCATCACATAATATGAAATAATGTTTATACTTGTTTTGTTTAAATATTTCAATGAGTTCTTGCGTAAATGTGCTTCTTGAAGATACTATCATGATACGACGTATCTACAATCTAGATACTATTTATCTAGTTGTATATGAACAATGTCGTTAATGCACTCATTGCTAAAGAGGAACTCAGCGTTGCAGCCGGTAGGTTCGGTGATTACTTAGGACGACAGTACGTTTTTAATCAAGTTTTCGTGAAATTTTTGGAACGCCTCAGCAGACACTGCCGTCAATTATCTGCGAGTACCCGTACAAAATGTCTTTCTAATGAAGCAAAAAGTAGGTGAGAAATGTTTTGTAAAGGGAAAAAATTATTTCAAGCATAAAAATGTTGAATTAAATGATGAAAATAAGATGAAAATTTAAAGAAAAAAAAAAGAAAAATAGAAGAGTAATTAAGAAAAAAAAGAAAAAAATGAGAAAATGAGAGCAGACAAAAGATCCTAACAGAAACAATGCAAAAAATTAAGAGGGAAGAATGAAGGACAGAAACACGTGAACGGATGAACCTAGAAACCCCGGTCATAAAGATACTACGCACCAATAAGCAAGCACTCAACAATGTTTAGAGAACGTTAACAAACGCATGCAAACCTTAAGCCAGCAAATTACACGTGTTCTTATGCCTGCATATCCTCACAAGTATTCCTCTTCAGTTTGTTTATATCTACTTGTGTAGGGAGAACGGCGGAAAATGTGCGAAGAAAAATGAGAGATGGAGGGGAAAATGAGAGAGTGGAGAAGAAGAGAGAAAAAAGAAAAGGAAGGAAAAAGGAAATGAGAGAAAGAAAGAGATAGAGAGAGAGAGAAAAAAAAAGAGAGATGAAAAAAAGAGAAAGAAAAACAGCAGATAAACGGCGATAGATTGACAAAACCAAAACAGAAAGAAAGAGAAAGAAAGATAGAAAGAAAAAAAAGTAAATTAAGAAAGAGAGGGAGAGAGAGAAAAAGAGAGAGAAAAAAATCAAGCCAATTTGTAAAACTTAGTAAAAAACAATAAATAATTATAACAAAAAAAATAAATAAATAAATATGATTGTGCAGTAAAATCTGCCCACGAACAAAACGTAATTTTTCTTCATTTTTGAAAAATGCAAAAACCTTTTTTTTGAAAAGTAAAACTAAAAAATATTTAATCTGAAAAATTTATATCCATAATAACAATAAAAGTATAATAAAAATAATAAAACATCGGCAAAAAACATCAAAATTTTCACGTAATTACAAGTTATGTGCCAGCACGCATGACATTTTCAATGTAATAATCCATTTAAATAGCTTACATTTACCCATTCCATAATTTTTACAATGAAAAATTTTTAAATAAAATTTAAAAAGATTTAAAAATAATTTAATACTTCAAATTTTTTGTTAAAAATTTTTATCTATTTTTCTTTATCTCATCGAAATTTCATGAAAAATTGACAGTCATTAAATTTTTAGTTAATCAAATATTCAGATCTGCTATTACTGTACCACGTATGATCAGCACTGAACTAGAAATAACATTTGCTCGGTTTAATATGATCAACAACTTCTATGGAAAAAATGTTTTAAAGTCAGAAGCGAAAACCTAGAAAAAATATTTGTCACAAAAATGAAACATAATTTCGGTATGAAAAAAAATTAAAATGGGCCCACCTCTGGTTTAACACCATATTATTTTGTTTAAAATTTTAATGTTTAGATAGAAAAAATACTTGAACCAAATTTTTTATCAGATTTTCTTTCCTACCTGCTCTAATACAACAATCAAACAATGGCTAGACACCTTGGTTTGATAATATTTAATGCCAAACACGTATGTATGAGTTGAGTTAATCTATTTACAAACAAGCACACGCACACATACATAGATACATTCAACCACAAACATGCAGGCATACAACACGTACAAGCGTGCACCACACACACACACACACTCACACACACACATACATACATACACACACACATACATACATACATACATACACACACACATACATACATACATACACACACACACACATAAACATGTAGGTGCGTGACCGTGCAGACTAACAAAAACATAAACAAAGTTCTAACAAGCCACAAATGCTGGAGAAATGTAATTAAAATGGCATAAAAATGAATTATTTCATTGCATGAAACCAGGACTACGTTATGCTCGTCATCTACGTCATCGTTAACGTCATTATTGAGGAAATCGTCATCATATTTAATGTCGTCATCTTCGTCGTCGTCAAAGAAGCGAGTCTAGTTATTTTCAATTGCGTCACAGTGTGAGTTAGTTCACAACTCATTGATAACTTAGAAAGGAGCACACCACAGCAGCCAACCGTTGAGCCATCTGGTGTTGAATTGAGCGGTCCGAACACTTTTCAAATTCCCCATTATTCGGAAGATGGCCGGATCTCTGGCGGCAAAATCCGTGACGAGGGCTGAGTAGAAATTGTCGTCTGACGTCTTTATGATGGTGCTGTTCTGCAGGGGATGGTATGGTGAGAAACCGATTCCCGATATTCGTTCGGTTATTTCGTGAAGAGAGTCCATCTAATTGGTGGTTGATTGGTGGGTGAATAAATGAATATCTGAGTGAATGAATGAATGAATAACGGATGAATGGATGAATTAATGAATAAATCAACGTGTGAGTGAGTAAAGCAATGTTTATAAATTAACTGATATTTTTAAATTTTATATCTATGCATATTTTTACTAATCAATTAATATATTTTTTGTGTTTTTTTGGTTATTTATGAACATATATGCATTCAACATGAAACATGGCTGATCAGTTTATAACATTCTCATTTCATCATCTACTCATCTCATAGTTGAACTCATTTGAACTAGCAATGATGATGTTAAGAAGTGACTAAGAGCCTAACTGAATGAAACTGACAAAATTTTTGTTCAATTAGTTGCGGTAAGAAAATTGAAAACATTTCAATAAAACTCCCATTTTTAAAAATTTAAACGCCGCTCCAGAATTTGAAACTCGCGAAAATTAAAAAAATTTCCTTTTTTTCTCCGAATTAATATTTGAAAATTTTCTAAGGAGAAAATTTATTAAGAAACAAAAATTAAATCCCTACTCGTGACGTGAATGTCTCAATAAAGATTATGCTGATGACTTCAAACTGCGTACTTTAATGTATGTACGTATCATACATGTACAACAACGTGTGTGTGTGTGTGTGCACAGTTTTGTACACTACTCAAGTTTGTATATCTTAACACTTGTTAGATTCTTATGTGTGAGTGCGTGTGTGTATGTGTGCGTGTGTGTGTCTATGTGTGTGCCTGTCTGTGTTCGTGTGTGTGTGTGTGTGTGTGTGTGTGTATGTGGCGCGTACAAAAACACACACACACACACACACACACACACACACAAGTATAACACGTGCAAAAAACAAACAAATACACAAACACAGAGAAGAGCACACATACGCACACGCACGCACTCAACTGCCTTTCCATCGGATAAAATTAATGATGACGTCATTGAAAAATCGAATTACCAAAGATTAAGAATGAGATACAAGCACGGCTATGAAAAAACAGAAGCGTGAGTACCGTTGAGTCTATGGTATTTGGGGTATTAGTTAAGGTACACGCTGCGGTATTGAGATATATATACACACTAACGACAATAGCACCCTCATTATCATTTCACAAGCTTACGCTGTCGTTGTACACTTAGTTATGTACAATCAAATCTATTTAACTGATAAATTCGGATAGTGTGTGTGTTACTAGAGCAAATACTACAACGACAACTACTACTACTATTGCTACTACTACTACTATTGCTACTACTACTACTACTATTACTTCTACTATAAAGGTTAAAGGTTTTTCTCTCTCTCTCTTGCGTTTGCTTCAGAGGTTTCAACAACAAACACACACAGCGTACATGAATACGCGTGCAAACTACGCATCATACACATTGCATATGATAGGCGGGATCTCTTTGTATTCGAACCCAGTCATTGCAATAGCAAGACCAGGCGCCTTTAACCATTGAACCAACACGCCGCCCAACTAGTGTATACTACTGTTATTATTACTACTACTGCTGCTACTACAACTACTTCCACTACCATTACTACTACTACCTACTTCTACAATTACTGTAATAAAAAAAAATCAAGAAAGAGTGAAAGAGAGGGGGCGGGAGAGAATGAGAGAGTAATACAAAATATGTATCTGATATTTACATTTGATATCAAAATATATATCTCATATATCAAAACATTATCAAAGTTTATGTGGTTGCATTTGGTGGCGTTATTTAAAGTTTAAAATGTAATTTTATATGATACCAATCATCATCTATATTTTCAGCATCAGTGGCAATGTTTTTCGAGCTCTATCACACAGACACATGTTCCATGTCAAATAAAAACACAATATGACTAAACACGAAAAACCGAGGCTTCAGAAAACCATATTGCTACACTCACTGATACATACAAACACGCTAATAACGCATACTAAAAACAAACACTAAAAACACCCAAAACATACTTATACCAACGTACACAAACAGATAAACAAACACACACACATATACGCACGCACGCACACTCACAAACACGTATTTTTTCTAAGTACCTACGCACACACATATACCTATAAATTATTAATTAATATTTAATTTTAAAGTCATTACGTCATCATCGACACTGACGTCATCATCATTTTCAAAATGACATCATTCAAAAAATGATAGTGCATCGTTAATGCGCATAAATATTAATATCTAACATAAAAACAAACTAAACATAAAAACACAATTACATGCAAAAACAACCATTCAAACGCATACACGTTCAAAAACGTATATACAGACTTGTACTCACATACATACAAACATACGTGCATGACTACAAACACATACATACAAATGTACACAAATCCGTGCGTACCTTGTATGCATGTGTGTATTGTATACACACTCCTATTGCTATAAACATCAGCGTCTATTTAGCACTACATCAATCTGAATTATTGAATATTGCATGCGTCAACATTCATCCTCATCATCTTCTTCATCATCTTCTTCGTCATCATCTTTTTCATCATCATCTTCTTCTTCAACATCATTATTATCATCATTATTAGTATCCTTATCTTATAAAACACGATCACCATGTTTTAGAAGGTGACAAAATAATGGTGACGTTCTTGACAAAGACGAGGACATGAGATGATAATGTTAACAATGGTGATGACGAAGATGATGACGAAGATGAAAATGAGGAAATAGTTAATAAAACGTTTTTGAAAATGTTGATGACAAAAAATGATGATGAAGTTCTAAGAGTTGATGATGAAAACAAAATGATGATGTCTTTAGAGATGATGATGACTACAAGAGGATGATGTTCTCTTGGAGTTGATGATGCTAATTATAAGAACGTTCGTTTGCCTTTCAGGGGCATATTTATGTGCAAGTTTGCGTAGCATTGCATTGCTGTCTGTCAACTTTGTCAATCAATCGTAAATAAAACTTCGGAATTCCTAATTTTTCTGTTTATTATGAAACAATTTTTTTTTTACATTTTCGGAGTTAATGAAACATTTTTAAGTTAGCGAAATGAAAATTAATGATGAATTATTAATTTATTTAATCGTCATTATAAGGATTCATTCAACTTTGAAGTATGTACCTAGATAAAGCAGCCTATCAACTAAAACTTCATTTAATTATTAAAAAACGATTTCATCAAATAAACAATTCAAACGAAAATATAATTGGATATATTTACAACGAGAAATATAAAAAAAGCTGAGATGATTAAGCAAGAGTAGCAAGAAACTAAAAATGATGAAGAGAAAAGTAACGAAGAAGAAAATGATGATGAAGATTGAGATGGGAACAACGATGATGAAAATGATGATGAAAACTACGATGATGAAGATGATGATGGAAACAACGATGATGAAGATGATGATGGAAACAACGATGATGAAGATGATGATGGAAGCAATGCAGACGTGGAAATGATGACGAAATAGATGAAGTAACATGCGTCATTTTTGATTCAGCGGGTAGCATGGGTCAATTAGATTTTCAAGTCACTGCTTCTCGAAGTTTTCCTAGATTTTTTTTTTCCTGGTTTCTCGAAAATGAGAAAATATATTGATGTATTGTTTTTGTTGGGAACATTTTTCAGGAAATGAAGACGTTTTTTTTGTCGGTGTTTGATGTTCGTAGGATCTCATAATACATATATTTTTGTAACTTTGGAAAAAAATCTAATCGATTTCATTTAAAAAACACTTCTTGTATTATTATTATTTAAATTTTTTCATGTAAAAATTGTTTGAAGAATGCGTCTCTTTTATTAGAAATAATTTGACCTATGTTATGACGCTTTATATAAAATCACGTTCCAGAACAATTTTGAAACTTCAAAAATGTTTTCAAAAGAAATTGGAAAAAATCAAAAATAAATTTCCATTTTAATTTTATAACAAGAAAAAATAAAATAATTTTGAAATAGCAAAAAATAAATTGAAATCATTTGACGTTAGTTTAATTTCAGTCTGCGTTCATTGTGATTTGGAAAATTTAAAAAAGTTTTCAAACAAAGGGAAAAGTAAGAAATGGAGAAAGAGAGTGAGAGAGGGAAAGGGAAAAAAAGAGTGCAAGAGAGAGACAAAGAGAGTGAAATAGTGGTTGAGAAAGAGAGAACATTCAAAAGAAAGAAAAATTGTTATAGACGTCGGAAAAACGTGTTCATGAAAAGAATTTTTAAATTTCGCTCCCCACCGCTGTGTTTGCTGCATTCTTCCTCCAACAGCAGAATACTCACGAGTCTTCATTGGACAGAAAGCAAAACTAAAAAAAGGAAAAATATGATTCTGCTGATGTATTGAAGAGTTGGGATTTGGTTCGTTGCTTAAGAAAGAGAGAGAGAGAGAGAGAGAGAAAGAGAAAAAGAAAAAAAGAAAAAGAGAAAGAAAGAGAGAACGCGAGAGAAAAACAAACAAACAAAGAAAAAGAAAGAGAGAGAGTAAAAGAGAAAGATCAAATTGCCAATTTTGAAACAAAAATTGAAATTTAATCATTGACATAATGTTTCTATATACCCAAGATAACTTTACACTGAAAACGTTTCGAAATAGCAATACAAATATAAAAACAAAAGATTTCTGAAAATTTATCAAGTCCAACAAAATTGTAACTGATGGTGCAATGATGAAAAAAGTTATACCGCAGTTGATAGATTGAATGGAAGAGGGTGTTGCTGGTGGAGCTTTCAGTTATAAAGTACTTCCACCTTACGCAAAGACAGCTCTGTAGATAAATTGTCGACTGACACTCTTTCCAACGCTGTATAAATATTAAGGGTGAGAGTAATTGAACCATTTAAAACTGCCTCAAGATCTTTCGAGAAAAAAATGGGAAAAATTGTTTTTTTTCAGCTTCCAGTGAATTTTTCACATAAAAATTAAACTTCATCCCTCACAAAAATATTATTAAAAATTGTTGATGAACCGAAACAATTAAAGTAAAACAAAGCATAAAATAATTTCTAATACCCTAAACAACATAGTTAATCTGCTTAATAATAATAATAATAATAATAATAACAACAACAACAAAACTAATAGATGATCGTGACCAATGGTATTTAAGAAATGACGTTTTCACGGAAACTTTCATGGCTATTATTATTTATTAACAAAAACGCATTAATGAAATAATAGCTAAAACAAATAATTTTTTCCACCATGCATGTGGATACGTAGAAGTCGCCTACCTGAAATTATTGTACCTTTGTACGTATATCAACCCTTCAATTACATTCGTCATCTACCATCATAAATACACGCGTACGCGACTGTCACACTCACACACACACTTACACACACACTCACACACACTCTCACACACTCACTCACACACAGACACACTCACACACAGACACACTCACACACAGACACATAGACCCACACACACACAAAATATACACACGTATACATACTACATTCAAATTCACAACAGTAACTACAACACAAACAGACACTGTTTTTAATACAACACACAAACAGGACTTTACCACACAAAGGTTTTTATACAAACAGCACTTAACTTTACCACATACTTTAATTTTTTATACAAAACACCCCAACATAAATTTGTATCCTAGAACAAAGTATTCGAGGTATTCTTGGTATTGTTCTAACTGCTGGTATTGTTGAACTACGCCATATTGATATCTTGTTATCTTATATCAGGCAGACTTGTAACTCTACGTTTCAGCACATTGTACCATTTTCATTCACTCTAGAGAAACCTTCCCTTAACATTTCAGATATTGTTAATGTAAAAATCATTGTAGAAAAATTTAGAATAACTGCGAAATCTTTTGGAGCGTTAAGTAAGTACCAATGTAGCAATCACAAATAGCATCAAACATCAAATTATAAAAAAAAAATGTTAAAATTGAAGACAACACATTTTAAAACATCTATGAACAACAAAATAAACTATTCAGCAACAAATTTATGTACAACAACATGTATAACACACAAATAAAATCATACACAACACTATCCACAGCAATACGTACATCATCAACAACAAACACAACAACAACATACACAACAACAACAACCGTAACAAACACAGCAACAACAAACACAACAACAACATACACAGCAACAACAACAAACACATCGACACATACACAACAACAACAACACAAAAACAATAAACGCAAGGACAATAAACACAACAACAACATCACAACAACAACAAAGCATCCACAACAACAAGTACAACAAACGTCACAACAACAACAACACAAGGTGTGTCATCAA
>NW_008703718.1:4417903-4451557 GCF_000326865.2 Helobdella robusta | reverse complement strand
TGCACTCGTACGCCTACAAAACAAAAGAAAAAACTATCACACACACACACACANCTTCACACACACNATTTCACACACACACATCTCACACACACACACTTCACACACACACATTTCACACACACACACTTCACACACACTTCAAACACGCAAATTTCACACATACATTTCACACACACTTTACACACACACACATTTTACACACACACTTCACACCCACACACTTAACACACACTTCAAACACACACATTTCACACACACATTTCACACACACACTTCACACACACACAAATTTTACACACACACACTTCACACACACACACATTTTACACACACACACTTCACACACACACACACGTGCACATGCACACACAAACAAACGCAGACAGGCATTGACACGTGGCACATGTTGTATCTTTTTTTTTAATCATTAGATCCTTGCTGAGTGGAACTCTGCTGGATGTTAGCAACTCTCTACTCGTCACAGAACTAAACAAAGGAATGAAGAAGAAAGTACATAGTAACCGATAAACAAAACAAAAAAAATGAAAAAATACATAAAAATTGAAAACAATACAAAGAAATAAAAATAAAAAACAAATACATAAAAACCGAAAAACAAGAAGAATCAGAAGTTTGTTTTTCTTGCAAGGAAAAACAAGAAAATTTAGTCAACAAAAGCGCCGGCTAATGTAATTGTAAACAAACACCCTTACAAACATATCACTATACAGCCATGCATACATACATACACCTCTCAAAAACATACGAATACATACAAACACACGCACACATACAAAGACACTTTCAGGTATTGTAAGATGTACACAAACACAAACGCGTATATACATACAAACATTCAAACTACTATCTCCACACACATACAAACACACACACATACATACACACATACATACAAGCACACTCACGGGCGCACGCACACACGCACATGCAAACACATTCTCAGGACCAATTAACGTATTGAGAAGAGCTGATGGATGGTTTCTGGGCACACCAAAGAAAGGAAAAGAATGGAGCTGCAAAGAATTATTAATTGTCCATTGTGTTTTATAGCTGATAATTTATAACTGGAGAAATACAAAAATAAGTACCAGCAAACTGCTTGCACGATAGGTAGGCAATGTGTCTGATGAAAGAAAACATATCTGAAAGTTATTTCATGCCGAAACAACATAAATTCTAAGGCGTTTTATAAATCTTAAGAACAATTTCTATGACAAAATTACATGACTGCTTGAAAACTTTATTATCGGGCTATAATACTAAAAACTATACCACAACAAACAAACAAATAAACAGACGAAACAAAAGTATACATGCACACAAACAATAACAAAACACCAACAAACACGCAAACAACAAACGAAACGAACACACACACACAAACACCCAAACAAACAAAACATCAAAAATTCAAAAAAACAACAACAAAACAGCAAAATCACACAAACAAACAAACAAACATACACACAAACAAAACAACAAACACACAAACGAAATAACAACAAACCTTTCTCCACTGGCATGCAGGAGCGAAACAATTGGTACCGCAAGAGAGTAACTGATCCGATCTTCTTATGAGCACACGTTGAAAGTTCTCACAATCCATCTGTTTGTGTGTGTGTGTCTTCTTACGTGTTTGTTTGTGTGTGTGTGTGTGTCTGTGCGTGTATGTTTGTGTATGAATATGTGTAGGAGAATTTTTTTATAATGATGGTGCGATATTGCAATAGTTGTATAATAATAAAAAGGATGAGATAAAGAAGTGTACATGTGTATGAGTTCTGGGTTAGCAATTTTTTTTAAATTTTCACATTTCTTAGATCTCTGTTTATTTTTCATGGTTTTGTGAGAATGATAATGAAACTAACCAACTGAACTATTTGAACTTCTTAGTGTCCGCCAGTCTGCTCATTTGTTCATTAATTCATTCAATCATTTGTCAATCAATTAATTCATCTATCAATCCATTAATTCATCAATCGGTCTTTCAATCATTTCATTCCTCAATCCTTTAACCCATCCGTCAATCAATCATTTAATTTTTTCATTCATTCCTCCAACCATCCATTAATCCATCCATCCATCCATCCATCCATCCATTCATCCATCCATCCATCCATCCATCCATCCATTCATCCATCCATCCATCCATCCATCCAACCAACCATCCATCCATCCATCCATCCAACCAACCATCCATCCATCCATCCATCCAACCAACCATCCATCCATCAATCAATTAATAATACAATCAATCATTCAACCAATTGACGGTCCGAGCAATCCATTAATTAGAAAGAGACATACAGAGATTGTACGTTGTGACGGATTACAAATATGCATGCTCATGGTCAGCAAAAAAATTTTTTTTTAATTTTTATTATTAAAATTAAAATTTATATTAATAATAAAAATATCATTTAATTGGAAGTTAAGTAAATTTTAATAATAAAAATTGTTTTGTCTGTTTATATACTGAAGTGTGTGTGTGTTCTTGTGTGTGTGTGTGTTTTCGTGTGTGAGTGTCATGTATACAAGCCTGTGTGCGTGTGTATGTGCGTTAATATAACGAACTTGACCTTTTGTTGACCTTTATAGATGCATGTCTTCTGAGTGTCTGCGTCTGAATGCACGTCGACTTTATCTAAGAGGCTCAAATCTGCGGCTCTCAAACGAAGGAGATAATTTCTGAAGAGGATTATTGATTGATTGAGTTGTTGGTTAGTAGCTTGTGTAGTTAGCTGGTTGAATGGTTGAATGGTTGGTTGGTTGAGTGAGTGATTGGTTTGCTGATCTGCTGACAGTTTTATAAGTTTTTTAAATGAAGTTAACTACAACTGTAATATATCGTGTAGACGATATATTGATATATGACTGATATGTTTAATGTTTTTTGTTTGCTTGATTGATTTTTGGGTTGAATGGTTGTTTGTTAGCAGGTTTCATGAATTTTCAAACTGTATGGTTGAAAAAAAGAATGTTTTTAATCAAAACAGCATTAAGCTTGATTAAAATATTATCGTCATTCAAAATAAATTGAGTTTATTTAGTTTTTATTCAAATTTTAAATAGATTAATTATTATCAACGTTTTTTTTCATTTTATAAATAAACAAAAATGATGAAAAAATATATTGAAGTAATATATATGATTAACACAATTAGCAAAACTTTAAATTTTTAACAAAAAAAATCATTTCAACCAGAACAGCAAAAAAATTATCAAACATTTCTCATATCTAAAAGCCGGTTGACACTTCAAAAAACAAAAAAATAATACGCAAAAATCTCAAAAGTAGCACATTCGTTTAAATTAATACTCGTCAACATTAAAAAAAACAAACAACAAATCTGTGGACAAAAAATCATAGAAAAAAAAACATTAAAGTTGCCCACAAGAAAATAAATATTATACAAACAAAACATACAAAACGAAATCAAAACATCGCAAAGAGTTGTATGAAAATATAATATACAAAAGAGACAGCAAAACATACAAAAGGAAAAACAAAACATCGTGAAGAGTTGTATGAAAATATAATAGCCCTATCATACATCATCTACTTTGCCGAAGCACACGTAACGAGCTTTTAAGAACTTATATTCATTACTACTACTGCTGCTGCTGCTGCTACTGCTACTACTGATGCTACTGCTGCTACTGCTGCTACTAAACTATTACGGTTGCAACTGATACTTTTACTGCTAGTTCAATTACTACTATTACTATTAAAATTTAGTGTTACCGGAAAAAGACAGAGATGTTTATAACCGCGATAATGAAAAAGTCGGTGATTTTAACAATTTGATTGAGGTAATAAGGATGAAAATAATAAAAATGATAACGTTTTGTTAGTGGCGGCAATGGTTTTGAAGATTAAAATACGGAAGATGGCAATGTTAATATTAATGCTACGATCGATGATGATCAGTCTGATTATGATTTAAACAATGATAGAACGATGATGATGATGAAGATGATGACGATCATAGTAACGATGATGACGAAGACGATGATGAGTCAGAGAGGCAGGCTTCATTCATGTATGTTGTGTCATCCATCATTGCCAACAAACCCGACAAATTGACAAACAAACCGACGAACAATTCTTCAAATACACAAACATACACCAAGTACAAAGCTTTGCTGGAGAAAAACAAACAAATACATAAAAATACAAATACAAAATAGAAATACACAAACTAAAACAAATACACAAATAATACAAATACCCAAAGTATTCTACAGTCTGTGTGTACCAAAACACTATCAAAAATCACAGTAGAGTTAATGAAAAGATGTCTCAACATATACTCAACATCTCAAACAAAAATGAAAAAAAAAATTTAAAAAAGACAAATAAACTTCCCAAGTACAACAAACCAAAAACTCTTCAAACAAATACAAAAACATACATATACAATAGAAAATATACAAAACCTACAAATACAAACACAAAAATACAAAAACTATCACAAATTGAATCAGACACAAATAAAACAAAACAGATCCATGAATAAAAATGTTTGAAAAATTTCAAAGACCATGAAAAAAAAATGAAAATAACATTTGTATGCAAGTATCCAAAACAAACATACAAACACAAAAAAATACAATAACTTGTGAATATAAACACAAAAAGACAACATACAAAACAAAAATATACAAGACAAACATACAAAGACAAGGATATACAAGACAAACATACAAACACAAAAATATACAAAACAAACATACAAACATAAAGAGAACGTGCCATAGTGCTTAAAGGAGCATCCGCCCCCTGTTTTATGAAAATAAAAATTTCCTGACAAAGACATAAAAGCTCCATGATAAAGAAAATTAAGATGACAACGACGACGACGATGATGATAACATTGGTGATGATGATGATAATGTTTTTGAAGATGATGATAACATTGGTGATGATGATGATAATGTTTTTGAAGATGATGATAACATTGGTGATGATGATGATAATGTTTATGAAGATGACGGTGATGATAACTGTCTCTTAAACCATTTAAAAAAAAACTGAAAACATATTTATTCACTGTTAAACTTCGATAATTTTACTTGAGTTTTCTCTTATTCATAGTATTGTAGACTTCTATGTTTATATAATTACGGTAGAGCCTTTGAGAATATTTAATTGGCACTATATAAGTTTCCTATTGGTTGATTGATAGATTGATTGATAATCTAAATGAAGATGATAATGATGACTTCATTGATGATGACGATGATGATAAGGACGATGATGATGACAATGAAGGTAAACGTTTTCCGCCATCATTATCAACATCACGAATATCATCATCATTAACATTATCATCTTCTTCATCATTTTCTTCTTCTTCTTCTTCACTGTCATCATCATCGTCGTCATTAAATTCACCCTCATTAAAACTATAAAAAAAAATAAAAAATATTAGTTTGAAGGAGTAGTTGAAAATCATGTGATCAATTGTTATTTGATGACGACAACGAGACAAAAACGACAACACATCCATTAACTCCGTTTACAAAACACTACCATTGTCTTTAACAACTGCAACAACTACAACAACAGCAACTACTACTGCTACTACAGCTGCTGCTACTACTACTACCACTAATACTATTACTATTACTACTACTACTACTACAACAACTACAACTACTACTACTATTACTATGTAAGTAAATATAAGCTTTGTTGTTGATAGCAGTTAAACATTGAAAGAACGAAGCAGAAAGAACACTTACAACAGCAACATCAACAGAACATGATGGCACTAACAACAGCAACAACAACAACAACAACATCAACAAACAAACCACAAAAACATCAACAAACAAACAACATCAACAGCAACAGCAACGCGGGCATCAGCAACAATAAACCAAGGCAATAACAGCAAAACAATGTAAATTGCTGGGTGATAGTTGAATGTGTTGAAAAAGAAAGAATCTAGATGATGGATGGATGGTAAAAAATGAACGATTAGGATTGTCTGTTTGCTTGTCTGACTGACAGGTGATGTTAAGCTGGTAACTTGTTGCTGTGTTGTTGTAGTAGTAGTTGTTGTTGTTGATGTTTTGACGTTGTGGTTTTGTTGTTAATGTTGTTATGTCATTACATTGTTGTAGGGTAAATGTTGATGTGATTGGGGTTTTTGTTGTTGATTTTGTTTTGTTATTGATGTTGTTGTTGTTTTGAACTTTTGATGTTGTTTTGTTACTGTAATATTGTTGCTTTGTATATTTTGTTGTATATTGTGTACGTGTAGTTGTAGTTGATGTTTTTTTGTTTTTGGTTTTGCTTTTGTCGCTATTACGTTTCTGCTGTATCATCTTTAATAATACACTTGAACGATTTTGTTGTTGTGTTGTTGTTGTTTGTGTTGTTGTTGTGTCGTAAGCACCGCACTTTTGAATTCAGACAATAGTTTTGTTGTCTGAATGTCAGTGCGGTTATAATGTGATGCTGTTGTTGGTGTTGTTGATTTTATTGCTGCTGTTGTTGTTATTGTTATTAATGTTGTTGTTTTTGTTGTTGTTGTTGTTGTTGTAATGAACCACCAGTGTTTTTTATTTTCACGTTTTCAAGTTATCCAAAGTTCAAAGAGTTTTTTTTTAATGGCATGTTCATATTTGCGTTTCATAATGCACTTTACATTTGTGAACTCGATCATTTATTTTCGTTATTTGCAGTTTTGAATGTTCCTCTCGTGAAATTAGTTTAGTGATTTTTGAAGAAACAACAACAAAAAATTCTTTTTTCAACAAAGAAAAAAACGTTTTGAATCAAATTTCACTATCATTATCGTTATAATAATGTTTAATATCGTCATCATTACCATCGCGTCATAATAATAATTGTAATGACGTCACCGTCATCATTGCATCATAAATAATAATTGTAATGACGTCATCAAAATTGGCTTCATTCCAGGGAGGTGATGTTTAGGAAATGCTAGCAACAACAAAAATCTCTTTAATTGCTGATAGGAACGTTAGCTGACTATGTTGTTGACGAGGACAACGATGATGATGATGTTGGTGGTGGTGGTGATGATGTTTATGGTGATGGTGATGATGTTTATGGTGATGGTGATAATGACGATGACGATAACGAAGCAACAACCACCTCACACGCAAACGAAAGAAACACAAACAAAAAGTTAGCAGATAACAAATATAGAAGGATGGATAATCAAAAGTGCACAAAAAACAACATCAAAATATTATAAACACAGAAAAAAAAACAAAAACAAACATAAGAAATACCTAAAAACAAACATTGATACAAATTACACAAAAATAACAGCTAAACACAACACAAACACTACAGCCGAACACAGCAAACAACTATCCCAAAAGCAATCGTACATAACAGATACAAAACAACAGCACATAGCGACAACACAAAAACAAACATAACTAAAACAGCACCAACAAACCCAAACGCAACAACAACAACAATCCTAGACACACAACAACACACACAGCAACAACAAAAGCGACAACAACACAAGCCAGTCAGTATGTACTCTACAATTTTATTGTCAAACTTGATCACAGGTCAAAGTAGGCTTGCTATGTTGAATAAAAACTGCACAACCAGTTATCATTTCATCATAACAACTTCATCGTTGTCGTTGTCATCATTATCATAATCATAAGATCGTCATCATTTTGACATCATCATCATCATCATCATCATTTTGACATCATCATCATCATAATCATGATATAATCATAAGATCGTCATCATTTTGACATCATCATCATCATAATCATGATATACACACATTTTTTTCTTCGCTACATCATCAACCTTTATAAATGACTTCATCAACTTTTTTATCGTCATCATCATCAAAAAACAAACACACGCACACAAACTAACATGCGAATTTACAAACACGCGAACATACACACATACGCGCGCACACGAACCAGCATACTACCAGCCAACAAACAAACAATTGGAATTTGATTGATTGGTTCATCATACGGGTTAATAGGGATTAAAACGGATGCATGTATAGGTGTGTTTGTATGTCTGTGGGTGTATGTGTTTGTGTGTGTGTATATATATCTGCTTGTTTGTATCTGTATGTGAAAATTTTTATATATCTTTGTTGGTGTTGTTTGACTTTGAATTTTCATATTTTATTATAACTTAATAAACGAATTTTGTGTGTGTTCCAATATATGCATACGCATATACAATGTTTATGTGTGTTTGTTTATGTGTGTTTATATAAGCTCATATATGTTTGTGTATGTTTATGTATGTCAAGTTTTGTTTACGTGTTTAATATTACTCGTATGGACGTTCATTGATGTATCTCGGCTCTCAAATTGACGGATGAACGATGGAATGAAGGAGGGAGCGAAAATAAGAGAATTGGTGAATTGAGAAAAAAAAATGAATAAAAGAAAGAGACAGAATGATCAAATGAATGAGCAAAAAATTGATTGAGCGGATGAATGTATGTATTTATCATTCATTCATTCGATCCAACAATCAATCAATTTAACTTTGATGCTGCCTACAAATATCCTGTGCTGGAGTCTCAGGTCTTCAGAATACTTCAAATAATATTACTACTATTATTATTACTACTACTAATACCACCACCACCACCACCACTACTACTACTATTACTACTAATAAGATTATTACTAATAATAATATTATTTAAAGTAATATTTTTTCTAATTACATTAAAAAACAAAATAATCACACAATCACAGCAAAACTTTAACAGATCATCTTAATTCACAACGCGATACTTGAAATGAAGCAATCAAATTGCATGCTAGATAGCACTTCATATGTATTTTGAAAGGATCAGTAACATCAGAGCAATAATTTCAAAAAAAAAACAATCTCTTTACTGCACTTCAAAATTACTCCAACCATCAGTACTTTGGCAGTTAGTAGCGAGCAAGACCTCGCATGATGAATAGGCGTTGTAAATCTAAGCCATAAAGCATCCATCTATTCCTCTGTCGGACTATAAAAAAAGCTTCCTTCAAATAAATTCCATTTCTTTGCTCCATTACAAATAAATTTGATAGTAATGGATCACTTAAGCTTGGAAGGATATTGGTGTTGAATTTATCTTTGACTGAGAACAATTAAAACTTGACAAACTTTACCGATGTGAGAAACAAAAAGTAAAACTGTATGTGTTTGTGCGTGTAGCGAGTGGATAGTCAACTCAACGACAAAACATATGAACAATAAAAATGAAGAAATAATTATAAACCAACACACGCTGTCAAAAATATGTCAGCACTCAGCTGAGACAAAATAGCAGCAAGCATAGAACGAAACACTTTTAAAAATTTAAATTGCGCACCACAGACAAATAAATAACACACCGAGACAAATAAATAACAAACAAGCATAGACAATAAAGCACAATGGCCGTTCTCACGCACGAGAAAAATTTATGACGGCCGCGAAATTAGCCGGGCGATAATATAGAGATCAAAGTCAACATGGCGGACGGAAGGAAGTGCGCATGGAGGAAATGAAAAATGGCGAGCACGCATGTGCTTACGCACTCTTCGATTTATTACTGAGACGTGGATGTGTGGCTGCCGTGTGTTGAAGGCTCTGCTGACTCTGGTAAGCCCGTTCGTAGCCGTGGTGGTCTGTATGTTTGTGTTGTGGTGGTCAGTATTGTTTTGGTTGATGTGCTCAGTATTTGTTGAAGGTGTTGTGATCAGTACGTGATGCAATTTTGTTGGCCAGCATGTCTATAGTTTTTGTTGTCACTGCAATTGTTGTGGTCTCTAGGTTTGTAGCTGATAAGATCAATTTGAATAACATACGTGAAATCACTTGTTGAATATCACCACATTTCAACTTCTACAGTGTTAAAGATCTGGTTTTGTGGATGTCGATGGTCGCCAATGTCCTGAAAGGATAAAGCACGAGAAAGAAAGAAAGATGCGGTCAATTTGTTTAAAATTATTGAAGCTATTATGGGCTTTTGTAAACAAGTTGAGCCGTTACGTTTCTCAAGAGGTGAGTCTGTTGATGTATAGTAAGTAGAGGGACACCAGGGGGTTTAAGAAAATTACTTCATTCTAGTTTACTTACACAAAAACATCATCATTCAATTTTTCAGGGTTGTTAACCTTGCTGAAAAAATTTGTTTTTTGTATTTTTTAAATGCAAAATAGTAAAATTCTACTTTAACCGAGTATCATTTCTTTTTAAACTTTTTGCAAAATTGTTTAAAGGTTGTAATTTATTTTTAATTTGATTGTTTATCAAAAACATAATTTTTTATATTGATTAAATAATTTATATTGACAGATAGTTATTTGAAATAGTCGTCATTACATTAAAAATGCTAGGAATTCAACCAGGTTAAAGATCAACATTCAAATGAATGTTCATCAAACTTTAATCTGTTAAATTTATCCTTCAAAATTGGTGCTCTAATATTATTTGCAAAAAATATTATTACTTATTTATCATCATAACGAACACAACTGCATAAATTGAATCCCAATCAACCAAATCATCTTCATTCTGCCGACCATCATTATTATAAACATCAGTTGCACTGTCTCTATGATATAAAACGCCATTACTGAGACTAATAAAAAATGCATCAAGCAATCTCAGGCAGCCAAACATCCAATCCCACTGAGATTCTTTTATCGGTCGATCAAAGGCGATCACCAAACACAATCCCTCTTCTCTCTCTCACATTCTCACACCTTATCTCGCTATCTCTTTCTATCTTTCACTCTCTTGCTTTTTTACTCTCTTTCTCCATTCTATTCTCTTTTTTCACTTTCTCAATCTCTCTCTTTTTTCTCTTCTCTTTCCTTTACCCTCTTTTTCTTCAATCTCTCTCCGCCGCATTTCCAATTCAACATCAAACAATAAAAAGCATAAAATAATCTAAAAAAGCTCTCTGGAACGTCGGCCACCTTGTCAATCAATCACGACCTCAAATAATCTAATCCTATTTCTCATCAGAGTGCCAACAGTAATGACCAATAGAACAAACCAATGCCTGTTTGCCTGCCTGCTCCTTTTATCTCTCACTACTACCACCACCACTACTACTGCATCTACTACTTACATTAATAGTACTACTACTACCCCAACAAAGTATATTACCGTTACAATTTAGTATTCTATGACACTTAATTAATAGTAATTTTTTGTTGTCAGTAGTCTTAGTAAAAATGAAATAAATAGTTGTGTGAATTATCGCTATGTACGATGACCATATATTATTTGGTATCTATTTAGAGAATTTAAAAATAATTTAGAAACTTTTACATCCAAATGTTCATCAACTGCTCTCATATAATGAACAAGTTTACTTTCAAACCTCTGTCAGTGCAAAACCACTGCCAGCTGACATCGTCATCACCCCATCTCTTTCGAAAGCTTCTATAAATATTTGAGCAACAATCACATCTCGTATGGAAGAACCAAGGAAGGAGCAAATGAAAGAACGAAGAAACGAATGAATGAAGAAATAGATGAATGAAAGAACGAAGGAATGAAGAAATAAACGAAACTATCTTACAAGATGCAAGCCAACCTTATCAGAGGCAGTCAGCTAGATGGGCTCATAAAACTGCATTCTGTCTTTTATTTACAGCCAACTTTAGAGCAAGGAGAGCGCGCGGTTTTCATAAATGTTTTATTCGTATTTATTGGATCTGCTAGAAGCGTAGGTACTACGCGTTATTTACGGCAGGCGATGGTTTTGTGTGCGTGTGTATATTAACGTTCGTGTGTGTGTGTGTGTGTGTGGGTGTGTGTGGTGTTTGTGTGTGTACATGTGTCAGTGACTGTATTGGATGTAGGAATTTAAGTGAAGGTAGATAAATATGTTGACTCGTGTTAGGATAAGTTATTTGTGGGTTTTAGAGGAGCTGCTGTGGGTATGTTTGTTACTGACTGTGCGTGTTTATTTGTGTTTACGTGTGTTTGTGTGTATTTTAGAACGTTGTTTCTATGTTATTGAAATTATATTCAGATTCATTTATTTGTATGCCAGCGTTTTGTTATTGGCCGATACTGCTGTCATGCTCTGGAAGTTACTGAAATATTTTTAAATAAATTAGGCAATAGGTTAGTTGTCAAATGTAACTCACATCATCAATTAAACACATATTAGCTCATAAAATAAAATAAAAGATTTTTGTGACAACTGACAGCTAAATCATGCTGCAAACACAAAACTTACGGGATTCAAAATTATTTATTACGGAATTACAGAATAAAAAATTGCGGAACATAAAGTTATCCATATAATCATTTCATTGTTTGTCTTTTAGATCAGGTTATTATTTAACTGTTCTGTCATATATAATAGTTATAATATTGACGCTAAAATACTTTTTCTACCAAGCAGTCAAATATTTTACAACTCATTTAGTAATTTACAGCAGCAGTAACATCAGTTAGGTAGTAACGTTTGATGGCTCCGTACTTTTATGTGACGGATAGAACTTGAAACGTTTATTTAGACTGTTAAATTTTTGATGATATCAGCACTGGCAAGCCATGAAAAATTAAATAAGCTTTCTAATGCTTTCATGAAAATAGCAATAAAAACTTCGACAACAAAAATTAGTGGGCACTGCGGTGGCGCAACTGTTAAGACGCCTGGCATTGCCTGTGCAGTCAAAGGATTCGAATACTAAGAGAGCCCTGAGTCACATGCCAAGTGTGTGAAGCGCTGTTTTACATGTATCTACGCAGAGCTGCTGGTTGTTGATATTTGGAGAAATTTTGAAAAGAAAATTGTGAGAAAACAGTGTCACAATTAGTTAACATAACAACGTCATCAAAAACACACATTATAAACAAATGATAATTTCAAATCCCCGGAAATAACTTTTCATCATCTCACAACAACAACAATAACAAAAACGACAGCATCACATTAAACAACAACAACAACATCGAAAGTGGTAAAAAAAAGTTTAGGCACCTAGTTGTGAGAATCAAACAACTTGAGAATTAGAGGTAGATGGGAAGGAATGAACTCAAAACCAGCACATTTCGTTAAAATCGTTTTAAAAGTAAAATTTCAACTTGATTTTGAAAAATCATCAACGACGACGACACATTGAATAACTAACCAACAACAACGAAAACAACAACAAAAACATTTTAAATATCTCAGCAACAGCAACAAAAACAGACAACAATAACAACAACATCGTCAGCAACATATTAAATAACTAAACAACAACAGCAACTACAACAACGACTGCGAAATTAGAACGATATTAAATAACTAATACATCGATCGTTAGACAAAAAGGCGCCAGTGAGAAACCCACCGAGGGTACCAACATTAGACTAATAATGACCCAAAGATCAATTATGTTCTAATGCATTTGTTGTTGTTTGTGTTGTTGTTGCTGCTGTTGCTGTTGTTGTTGTTGCTGCTGTTGTTGTTGTTGCTGCTGTTGTTGTTGTTGCTGCTGTTGCTGTTGTGTGGTTTGAATGTGATTTTGTTGTTGTTTGTGCTTTTGTTGTTGTGAATGATTTGTGTTTATTCCCTTGTTTTTGTTTATATTTTGTGTATCTCGTTTATTCTTTGTTGTTTTGTTGATTCTTATGTTGTTGTTTGTAGTGTTGTTTTAATTTTTAGTTGCTGATGTTGATGTTGTTGTTTTGGATTTAAGTTCTTGCTGATGTTAACGCTCTTGCTTATAAACTTGCTTTATGTTTGTTGGTTGTTTGGGTCTTTTATGTTTTTTATTCATCTGCTTATGTTCATTCGTAATGTTGTTATTTCAATGATATTTTGTTATATGACTTTTGAATAAAATTGTTCACGTATTGTGGTGATGTTTAGTCAATTTTATGTTGTTTTTAGTGTCTTTCATTGTTTATATTGTTGTTTATAATGTTTTTTTGGTTACAATTTCACTTTTTATTGTTTTGATTTTATTATAATTTTTTTGTCCCCGCTCGTGTTTGCTTTTCATTCGTTGTCGGTTTCTTCATGAATGATTAATTTGTTGTTGAATGGCGATAATGATTTTTATTATTTGCTCCTTGTTTTGGTTCTTTGTTTTGTTTCATGTTCTATGCTTATAGTCCTATGCTTTTGTTTTTTTGTTGTTTACTTTTTGTATGTTATTCATTTTGATTCGTTATCGAATGATATGCCCTGATTGATGAATTGTTGCTTTATCGCTCACGTTTCGAGAATTTATTGGTCATTATTATTGTTCTTTGCGCATTTGTTTTTGTTACTTCTATGTTTTTTTTCAGAAAGTTTATTTCATATATATATATATATATATATATATTTATTTATTTATTTATTTATTTATTATTTTCAATATTATTAAAGTAATAATAATATTAACTGTTATTGTTGTTATTGCAGTTGTTTGATGCTGCTGTTGTTCCACTTATGACTGTTTTTCTATTTTTCTATTTTTCCATTGCCATCAATTATTTTTCAAGTTCATTTTTCTCCACTCATCTGCACCGGCATCATCAAATGATTCCAAAGTCGATCCATTAATGCAACTCTCCCTCCATGTACAATCTGTGAGTGGGTAGAACCTACAGCTGCCCGGAAGTACAAAGTACAATTTTTATCTATCAGTCCGTAATAGAGTTTCAAATACAACATCAATCAGTAGATACTCATGTTTATTTAGTGTTTAAGCACGGATTTTTAAACACGTTTGTTGATTATCTTTTAAAAAATATAAGTGAATATAATCTTATTTTTGTCATTTTGATTATTCTTATAAATATTAATCACAGCATAAATTTAAAATAGACGTTTTTTTTAGATAAATTTGAAGCTAAAGAAAAAATTGTCAAATTATTTTTTCAAGTTGTGTATTGTGTCGAATTGTATTGTTGGGTGCGGTGTTTTGTCCTGTCACATCGTCTTTTGTTGCTGCGTGTTGGGTTCCTTGTGTAAGCAAACATTCCTAGAACCATCGATTCAAGCGATGCTAAGCATCAAATTTAACGCCTGTGAGTGTAGGTCTACGCGTTTGTCTGTCTGTGTGTCTGTGTTTTATCGGTGTCTTTGTGTGTGCGTGTGTGTCTTCTTGCTTGTTTTCCATGTTTTTCGGAAAGTATTTATTTTTGTTTCGAATGTCCTTCTGCCAATGTCTTAATTATTTGTGTAAGCATTTTTGTTGTTCATAGCAATACCTCTGTAGGTACCTTTGCATACTCTATCAAGCTGCACACGTGTGGAATTTCTTGATAGCAATTGTGCACAGGTGTATGTATGTGTGTGTGTGTGTGTGTGTGTGTGTGTGTGTGTGTGTGTGTGTGTGTGTGTGTGTGTGTGTGTGTGTGTGTGTGTGTGTGTGTGTAAAGTTTGAACACAAAACACATTGAAAATATCTCAATATCTCTGTTTTTGTCTGTGGCTTCACGTTTTGGATGACATTTTTTCACTTCATTTCGATTGTTAAAGTGTGCATTTTTGTGTCCAATTACAGGATTCTGTATGTTGAAGTGGTGTTGATGTGTTTGTTTTAGCACATTTTTATGAACATCAGTTGTGTTCATCTGCGCATTGACGCCTTTAAAAAATAATGGAGTCGTTTTTGCAAGAGCACGTCTAACATGGCGGGATGTCCTCGCCATGTTAGGTGCATACGTTCAATGTTTGTTTAATTATGCTTTTTAAAATGTGTGTTCGTGCCAACGTTTATCAATCTTGATAAAAAAAATTATGAGACGTGTGTAAACTCGGTTTTTGATTAGAAACATTGCAAAGTTTTTATTATAGATTCCCTGCGTACTTGTTTGGGTTTGTTTAATTCTTCGCTGGTACGGAGCAAACATCAGCGCATATGCTCCAACTCAACACATGTGCAAGTGGGAATGTTTGCGCTTGTGTGTGTGTGCTGTGTGATGTGCGTGTGTGTGTTTGTATGGGAACGTAAGTGTTTGACTGTGAGTGTATCTTTGTGTTTGTGTGTGTGTCCATCTGTAAGTTTTTCCAAGTAAGTGTGTTAGAGTTGTTGAGTGTGAATTTGTGTGTGTGAGAAAGAAAGAAAGAAGAAAAAATGAGAGAGAGAAAGAGAAAAAAAAATGGGAAAGAGAGTGAAAGAGAGACAGTGTGTGTGAATAGCTTCTAAACATTATTGAATTAATAATGTAGCCATGCGTCATAGTTCAATTATCAGGAGTCAAACAGCTCTGCTCCGTGTCTTCCATGCACTTTTTACAACTTTTTGTTACAACTATCTGTTTGCCGAGCTGTGTGTGTTAGTAATTTGTTTTAGATTTGTGAGCTTTTTTAAAAAATTTTGTCAAAATACTAAGGCGTTAGTTGAATATACTCGTGCATTACTCATAATGAAAATAACAAATTTTCAAAAGACTTTCAGTAAATGAATATTTTTCATTGAATTAAGTGTAAACATTCTAAAGACGAAAAACTCTTCTTATTTGAAATTTTAAAAATGCATTTAAAAGCAAACAAAATTTGTTTGTTAGAAAAATTATTTGAAACTCTAAACCTCTCATTATTTCTTTTTGTCATCTCAAGTACAGTTTACAAAAAAAATTCATTCCTTCTCCATTCTCTTCTTTCTCTCTCTCTCTTTCTCTTTTTTTTTCTCTCTCTCTCTTCTCTCTTTTTGTTTGCTTATTTTTTATTTATGAGCAGCGTTTGTTCATTTTTGTTGTTCAATTAATTTTAATTTTATAATAGCTGAGGAAGATTTTAGACGGCAAATGATCCCAACGGATCATACATCTCTTGGCGTGGAAGCATTTATAACATTTGAAAAAATCAATTTCTGAAGTTATTGCATGAATTATTTGATTCAGTTGATTTTAACATTTTGTTACAATTATAAAATTCAAATTTTTTTTAAATTTTGAATTGTCTCCAGCCACGAAAATAGTGCTAACTCCAAACGCACACAAAACACATACTTGTATCCATACATCAATCTATCAATCCATCCATACATCTATTCATCCATGCATCTTTCCATCCATCCATCTATCTACCATCCATCTATCTATCCATTCATCCATCTAATTATCGATTTATTCATCCGTCTTTTTGCCGTTCATCCATCCATCCATCCATCCATCCATTCATTTATCAATCAAGCATCTCAGATGCTATTGATTCTTTTAATTAAAACTTTTAGTTGCGCGTTGAATTTTTGTAGTTTTAATTTTCATTGTTCTACAAACAATCAGTTAAACGACGAATCTATAAATAGTATAATAAACAAGTGGATGCTAATAAATTGAAACGAATGAACGAACGAATGAACGAACAAACGAATGAACGAACGAACGAACGAATGAATGAATGAATGAATGAATGAATGAATGGAAAAACAAAACAGAAAATAAACAAATGAATGAACCATGAACAAAAGCAGAATTGAATAAATCTAAGTACTAATAAATAATGAATGAGAATGTAATGAGTATGATCAATCATAATAATATCATCATTATTAACATTCCCATCGTCGTCACCATCATCATCGTCGTCATCACCATCATCATCATCATCATCATTGACGTCATCATCACATTCATCATGTAAGTAAATCGGTCAAAAACCAAATGATAATCATGGTGACATCATTATAGTCATATTTTCATCATCTTCATCATCGTCGTCGTCGTCATCACTAGCGTAATCGTCATCATCTTCTTCGTCATTTCCTCGTCAACACCATTATCATCATCGTCATCATTCTTCTCCTCATTATCATCGTTATCATCATCCTCATTGTCATCGTTGTCATCATCATCATCATCGTCATCATCACATGTTATCAAACCGGACGAAAACATAATGACTATCATTACAGATATATTAGGCGTTACTAATTGTCATGTAGAACATTTCCTGTGGGATGTGCAAATAAAAGGAGTGTGTACGTGTGCGTTCGTTTGATTGTATTTGTTTGTATAAGTTTGTATGTGTGTGTGTGTGTGTGTGTGTGTGTGTGTGTGTGTGTGTGTGTACATGTGGTGCGTGCGTGTAACCGCATGCAGTTACATGGTGTTAGGTAGTATTATTATTTTATGTTTTCTTTGATGTCGAACATGTGAATGTCGGTGAACAAACATTTAAAAATATTTTCAATCAAAAATCTTCATGCACCAAAGTATCGGCATAAATGAGTGTCTGTGTTTTATGTGTGTATGTATGTGAAGGTATGTCTGTGAATGTCTGTGAAAGCATGTCTGTGAATATATGTTTGCATGTCTGTCTGTGAATGTCTGTGGGTGAGTGTGTGTGTATGTGTTTCTATATGTGCGTGTGTGCGTGCGTATATGCAACAGTATCAATAAATGTTTATTATGATTGCTCGTCACTGTCATGAATCAATGAGATGGAATGTGACGCGGTTTTTATGATGATGATGACGACGACGATGATGATGACGACGATGATGATGACGAAGGCACATTTATTCGCCCATTTTTTCACCCATTCATTCATTCATTCATTCATCCATTCATTCAGATTAAAATCCTATTAAATTTTTTGCAGTCGTTATTTAAGGCTGGAAAGCAGAGGAACACGTGTTCGCATAAGTTTCAAAAATGAAGACACGCTTCAGTTATCAAGTGCATGAAAAAACCTCATCATCATCATCATCATCATCATCATCATCATCATCATCATCATCATTATCATCATCTACTTCCTCTTTTTCTTCATCATCATCAACGTCATCATCATTATCGTCGTCTTTTATTTCATTCAGTTTGTCCTTCATTGACGATAATTACATACATTTGTTACTAGCGTTCTAATTAACATTGCAATCCACATAATCATTGGTATATCATCATCATCATCGTCATCGTCGTCGTCATCATCATCGTCGTCATCATCGCCATCATAATTAACAACTTTTGCATATCAAGAACATCAGCAGATTATTATTGTCATCATCATCATCATTGCCCAGACAAAATTGACATCATCATCATTACAATCACCGTCGTCATCATCATCATCAAAAAAACATCATCATCATCATCATCAGTTTTGTCGCCATCGTCGACGTCGTCATCATCATAGCAGCAATAATTTATCAAACGTTTTAAACCTGAAACATTTCTTCCACAGAACAAAGAGGCACGACATTCATCGTTTCATCATCGTGATGAGTGATCTTGATGATGATGATGATGACGACGATGATGATGGTGCAGGTGATAACAATGACGATGATCTTTGTAATGATTTTTGTGATGTTGGTGGTGACGATGAGAAGGAGGAAATGAAAGAGAGGATGATGATATTTATGTATATATTAATTAGGCGTCGCGATGGTAAAGCGGTAAAGTGCCTGGCACTGCTATAGCAGTGACCAGATTCAATTGCATAGTGATCCCCGCCTATCAAGTACACTGTGTATGATACGTTGTTTCTACATGCTTTGTGTGTGTTTGTTGTTAACGCCTCTGAAAAAATTTGAAGAAAGAATTGTAATAAATAAGTTTTGTTCGTCGTTTACAAGAACAATTAGAATGACGTAACGAAAAAAAAACTCGGCCAACCTGGCACCAACGATCACGTGACTGAGATCCTGTAGAATGAGTATGACGTCATAATCGTACACGTCGTCATCCTTGTATTTGGAGAGGCCGTTTGTGGAGTACATGACATCTGGTGGAGGGATTAGTCGTCGGTGTGTATTCATTCGTTCGTTCGTTCGTTTGTTCATTCATTCATTCATTAATTAATTCATTCATTCATTCATTCATTCATTCATTCGTTCATTTGTTCATTCGTTCGTTCATTCGTTCATTCGTTCGTTCGTTCATTCGTTCGTTCATTCGTTCATTCGTTCATTCGTTCATTCATTCATTCATTTATTCCTTTTTATGTAATCATTCATTCCTTTTTATTTAATCATTCATTTCTTGACGCGTTTCTGTGGGCGATATCTTTATTCAATCGTTCATTCATCCATTAACTCATTCATTCAATCCATCATTCATCAATTTGAGCGAATTCGTGTTGACATTATTGAATTAGTCTCATCTTAAACTTCAAACAACTGTGTGTGTTTGTGTGCGTGAGTGTGTGTGTATGTATGTGTGAGTGCGTGTGTGTGTGTACAGTTGTGTTTGTGTGTGTGTGTGTGTGTGTGTGTGTGTGTGTGAGTGCGTGTGTGTGTGTGTATTTGTGGATGTGTATAATGTCAGTTAGGGTTTGCACATAAAACTCACTCACGCATAAATATTACAGGAAATACCACAAAAACTATAAATTAGACCAAACATACAAAACATTACAGAAGAATACAAAACCTAACAAAATATACAACAAATACTTTATACAAAAAAGGGTGAAGTGATACACAGATATACAAACTATTTTAAAATATACAAAGCACCCAAAGCAAACATACAAAACACAACAACGGCAAAAATACACACCAAAATTTTCGCTTTATGGCGGTTAATGTAATTAAAGAACACTAGAATGTCAAACTGTAAAACCACAAAAAAAAATAAAAAAAAATAAAAAAAAACAAAAAAAATTTAAAAAAATGTGTAAAAAAATATACAGATAACGAAATAAAGAAATGAGTAAGATAATTTGAAAGAAATTTTTTCTACTATTTATGTTAATTTTGTTATGTCAGTAATTTATCTTGAAAGGTTTTGTAAAACAGTTTCCCTTTTTTGTTTTGTCTTGTTTTGTTTGTTGAGAAACACACATAGATACACACTGACACACATACATGCACACATACATATACAGACACACACATACACATACACACACATACATAGATACACACATCCAAACATGTGTACACACACACACATACATACACACACAGGCATACACAGAAACACACAATTTCTCATTCCTTTATTCATTCATTCATTCATTCATTCATTCTTTCTTTCATTCACTCACTCACACATTCACTCACTCAATCACTTCCTTACTCACTCAATCACTTCCTTACTCACTCATTCACTCATTCACTCACTCACTCACTCACTCACTCATTCACTCATTCATTCACTCACTAATTCATTCATTCATCCATCCATCGACCCACCTATTCAGCCATTCATCCATCTATCCATTCAACGACCCAAGTGTAACAATTGTGTAGGAACGTGCTACAGACACGAACGCTCTTGGAGTCAATAACAGAAACAAAAATAATGAGGAAGCCTTGGCGAAGTGGTTAAGGTGCCTGGCACTGATGTTGCATTGACCGAATTCAAGTACAAATAGATCCTTGCCTATAACATGCAATACGCTTATGATACGTTGATTCAGATCTGCTTTGACTCTATTTATTTGGTTGTTTGTTTGTGTGTGTGTTTGTTTTTGAGTTTGTTTGTTTGTGTGTTTGTTAGTTCGTTTGTTCGTTTGTTTGTTTGTTTGTTTGTTGTATAGAAGTTTAAAAAAATAAATTCAAAATAAAAGTATTAACAGGAGATTCCAGAGACCTTTTAAAAATCATTGACAGATAAACAAATAAGAACATAAAAGAACTCAGCAGACCTAAAAGAAAAAACGTTTGAAGATATAATTGCCAGAGAAAGTAGAAAAATTGTGACAGTCAGCGATGACAGATGGAGCAGCGGGTGAGTTGACTAGGTACTAGAAACATTTGAAACTGGTGATTGTGACGTTATCTAGCTATTCATTGTCTTTATTGTATATATACTTATTGTAGTTTGTATTCAAACATTTTATTTTTAAATATTCTATTGATTTCTTAACTGGTGGCCGATACAAGATCTCAATCTTCCAGGTCTCCAGGTCAAATCTTCGTTGTTTTAATGAGTAAACGAATTGTGAATTGTTATCATTTTCGTTATCAGTGGCATTGTTTTAATAACACTCTTAAATGGTTGTAATGTTTTTGTGATTTTTCTTACATGATTTCAAAATAATGGTATTCTACGGTTGTTATAAAGTAAAGAACTAGAAAGGAATAGGTATCTCGTAAATATTCAAACAAATATGTTAATAAAAAAAATGTTTTTGGGTGTTATTGATTGATTGATTGATTGATTGATTGATTGATTGATTGATTGATTGATTGATTGATTGATTGATTGATTGATTGATTGATTGATTGATTGATTGATTGATTGATTGATTGATTGATTGATTGATTGATTGATTGATTGATTGATTGATTGATTGATTGATTGATTGATTGATTGATTGATTGATTGATTGATTGATTGATTGATTGATTGATTGATTGATTGATTGATTGATTGATTGATTGATTGATTGATTGATTGATTGATTGATTGATTGATTGATTGATTGATTGATTGATTGATTGATTGATTGATTGATTGATTGATTGATTGATTGATTGATTGATTGATTGATTGATTGATTGATTGATTGATTGATTGATTGATTGATTGATTGATTGATTGATTGATTGATTGATTGATTGATTGATTGATTGATTGATTGATCGATTGATTGATACAATGAAAAAAATTCTGTTAATAGATTGATTGACAAAATTATTAATTTGTAATCTTTTTATCGGGGATGAGTGATGAGATTGAGTGCAATTTTTGATTTTCAGATTCGGATAGGTCGATCGGTTACCTGACTGATTAGATTCAACGCGGCGCGTGATCAACACGCACACACACACACAAAAACACACATACATATATACACACATACACACACACATACACCTATCTATCTGGAAACCTACACACACACAAACACACACGCCTCTACAAAATATTTCATCAAATTATTTTATTAGCGTCATCCGCATTCTCCTTTCACCTGCAATTTTTCTGCACGTATCAACCCGCACACTCAATGTCAATCCTATATCACATCTTGATATAACCATTGGATGATAGTGTTATACGATGTGATGTAACCGTGGGATAATAATGACACGTGACAATTGCCTGGATGACGTCATCACACATGGAATTTAAATCCGAATGATACAACAATCTTTGAAATTTCAAATTTATCAAGTAAAACAAAAATATGTTCCAAAACCGATCTTTGTGGAACACCAGAAGAAATTGCACTGGCGCACTCATGTATAAGGAATACAGGAGTGAAACATTTTGTACATCAACTGCTTTGTAGAATTGCGATATAAGACGTGCAAGTGCTGTCTCTGTACTATGATGACGTCTATAACCTGATCGGTTGACAGGCTTCATTCAGGTTGTGTAATTTTAAATATTTTAACAGCCGAATCGCAAAGACACGCTCAAAAAATTTTAAAAATAAAGATTTTAAATAGGTCCATAAGATCTGCAGATCATATAAGTTATAATTTATATAATTAATATAATTTATAATAATATAAATATAAATAATAATATATATTATAATTTATATAATTAATAATTCTAACAATTATTAGAATCTGTTTGCTTCAAAAGAGGAATTCCAAAGGCAGGCTTGCAACTTGCAACAAGAAAGAACAAAACCGCATTTTAAACTTAGATTTATAAAACTGTTGATGAATATTATGGATAAATCGACTTTTTTTAAAAAATATGAGTTGGATAAATTTCGAACAAAGAATGATTTTTTTTAATTTAGTGTTCCGAGACTTCAGAATAATAAAGGAAGAAAAATTTCTCGAATCAATTCTACCAGCGCAAAAAATATGCTCCACTGATTCTTTGATAGATGATCCGGTCTCAACATAATAGCAATTTTAACAATCCTATCATCATATGATGTATGATAATAATGATATATGATATGATATAACCATGTGATAATAAATATATGATATAACCACGCGATAATAATGTAATAAAATCGTATGATGATAATGATGTAATATAACAGGATTAGAATAATGATATAAGACATGATATAACCGTATATCTCATGATAGTATTGGTATAATGATATATATGATATATAATATGATATAACCGTTTGCATTTTTTAAAGACCTGGTCTGACCAACATTCTATCACAGACTTTTTGAAGTGTTTCTAATATAATTTTGAATTTTGGAGTAAGCTTTGTGTGTGTTTGAGTGTATGTGCGTGTGTGTGTGCCTGTGTGTGTTTGCATGTTGATGGGTTGATGTATGTGTGTGTTTTATTGTGTATGTGTTTATAACTGTATGTGCTCATGTGAGTGTGTGTGAACGTGTGTGTGTGTGTGTGTGTGTGTGTGTGTGTGTGTGTGTGTGTGTGTGTGTGTGTGTGTGTGTGTGTGTGTGTGTGTGTGTGTGTGTAGGTAGGTAGGTATATCTGAATTGTGACTTATTGTGTGTGTGTGAGTGCGTGTATAAATGTATGTATGTGTGTGTGTCTGTGTAAGTTTGTATGTGTGTGTTGAACACAAACCCATTCAAACCTCGCTTAATGCGTTTTTTTGCAGATTTTTGAGAAAAATTTTCTTTTGGAATTTCCCAATTGTTTCATAACTTTTCGTAAAGTTTGACGCTCATATTTTTTTTTCTGCAACAATAACTTTTGAAGTTTACATAAATAAAAATAATTATCATCATTATCTTCGTCGTCACCTTCATCTCTATCATCATCAGCATCTTTATCATCACCATCGTCGTCTACGTTATCACCAACGTCATCATCATCATCTTCGTCGTTCTCACCATCATCATCATCATCACCATCGTCATCATCATCACCATCATCATCATTATCATCATCACCATCATCATCATTATCATCATCACCATCATCATCATTATCATCATCACCATCGTCATCATCATCACCATCATCATCATTATCATCATCACCATCATCATCATTAGCGTCATCACCATCATCATCATTAGCATCATCAACGTCTTGCTCATCATCATTAGCATCATCAACATCTTCATCATTATTTCTTTTGTCACAAATTCAATTTTCTCCATTTTATTTATCGCCTCACAGACAATCCACATATATATTTTCAATGTTTCTTTGTTGTTTTTCCGAGTAAGTTTGTTGTTTTTTTTCGTTTTGCTTTACTTCATTTTGCTTTTTTTTATTTTGTTTGGTTTGTTTTTGTTTCTGTTTCATTTTTTATCAGATTTCATTTTCCATTTATTCATTTTTTTAATTTTCAATCTGATTTCTTTTTTTTGTTTTGCTGATTTGATTATTTCAACACGGATTTTGTTGTCATTGTTAATATTATTTTGCGATTATCAAGGAAACAGTATTTCCATCATCATCTTCATCACCATAATCATCTTTTCGACATCGTCGTCGTCATTGTCATCATCCATTCTCTCATACGTATTAATATCACCATTTTTAATGTTCATACACTCGTCATCCTCATCATCATGTGACAAGATTCTTCTCGGTACAAGAAGAACTCGCCATCAGAATTTGTATCACTTCATACATTTGTTACATTACATTGTATTACATTACATTGTATTGTATTACATTACATTATATCAAATTACAATATAATACATTACATTACAATACGTCACGAATTTCCACCACATGACATCACATTACACTGCTGTTTCATATAGTTTGAAATGTCATTTTAAAAAAACAAATAAAACACATTAAATAAATTTGCATATGATTGGCAAAATTCTCTTTTGACATTGCGACGCAACGACCGGAAAACACTTCTAACAATTGAGCCACTGGACACCGTCTTCTTCACAAAAATTATTTATTTTCCAATCTTTCGGTGGTCCTCATCAGCACCACCATCGTCATCTTCTCTTTTTTTCCAAAGAACATAAACATCTCCGTTAACAGATGTTGCAAAAACACGAGCGCCCGTTTCCATTGTTTTTGCGTAACGCGGAGAAGACAAAATGTAGGATACTGAAGAAGTGAGAAGAGGAGTAGAATATTATTTCATTAGTTGGACATTGATTTGCTGGTAGCTGTGCATTGCAAGTCTGCAAGTGAAGCGTAATATCTAATACTTTCTAAGGTCGGGGGTTAATAAACATTTATGAAGATTGCTCGCCATGCCTGGCCGCTCACATTACTTTGCCTGCCTCTGCGTTTGATAGTCTGTTTGTCTGTCTGTTTGTTTGTTTTTGTTTGTTTGTTTTTTATGATGATGGCATAACGTTTTGTTGTTGTTCTTGGAATGTATTTTGTTGTTTTTTTTTTCATAGAATGACAATTTTGCCAATTTTGTTGGTGGGCATGCGTTTGTTACATCTCTGTTAACAGAGATGTTTATTTGCTTTGAAAATCATTTGTTCGTTTGTACGTTAACGCGCTGATAGCGATGTTTTGTTATTTGTTATTAACGGTGTTTGATTTATTTTTTTTGTAAATATATTTTAGTTTAAATTGTTTCATTTAATTGTTCATCAGATTGCATTTTTTAAGTTTTTTTCATTTTCTTTGCACGTTTTGTTTTTGGTTTTTTTACGACTGGGTTCAGTTGATGCTACGTTATGAATGGCCGTGTTGAAATCTCTTTTCATGTCCAATCTCTTCTTTATGTTTTCGCTCTAATGTAATATTTCTACTTTATGTTGATGTGTTTTTCATAACTTTTATACACATATATCAAGATACTAATGTATGTTTATGTGTCGGGATCGCATGTTTTGGGCAAATATTGTTGTTATTTTGTTTTTGTTTTTATGGTGAAATTTTTGGTGTAATCATTTCGTCATTTTTTCCATTAGAAAATTAACCACTGGTAATAAGGAAAGTTTTTTTAGGTTCATAAAAATGCACATAAGATGAGATGCTAGTTTAGTGGAATATAATGCAATACAATTTGTTAGGTCAAAATTGTAAATAAGACATCATAAATGATACGAATCAACATTGTTATTTGTTTGTTTGTTAGTTGCTTGTATATTGTATATTGCTTGTATTAAAATTGTTTGTATATTTTGGTATTTGTGAAGTGTATTGCTTTGAATAACTGGCTTATCATGATGTGTGTACGTGCGTTGAAAAAATTATTCTTCATTATGTATATGTATTGTTTAATCTTCGTATATAATCATATATCGTTTTAGTATCGATTTTACATAATTGTATATGTATTGATCGATTTTAGTTTTTGTATGTTTTTTTTAATGTTTGTATATATTTTTTGTATTATTGCGTATTGTTTTGTATCACATATAAACGTTTTGTTAGGTTGTTTGGTATGTGGCTTGCAGGCTGATACGAGCGATGTTGAAATTAATTTACAGTACATCGGCAGCATGGACGTGATGTCTTCTTAGCCGGCGATAACAACCGCGTTAAAACGAATTTAAAATAACATTAAAAGTAACAGCAACAACAACAACAACCAAAATGACGTCATCAATAGCAATGAAAATAACATCAGCAACAGTAACAACAACAATGAAAATGACATAATCAACAACGATAAAAAGAGCATCAATAACAACAACTTCAACAACAACAACAACGGAAATGACGTCATCAATAACAATGAAAGTAACATTATCAAGAACAACAATAACAACAACAATAAAAAATGATTTCATCAACAACAATAATAAGCAACAACAACACAAACAATTAAAACAACACAACGAAATACGAACGACAACAAAATAACGGTTAAATGAAATGATTAACCAAATTAAAACAAATTAGATTAAAAATCATTAACAATAGAAATAGCGATGTCAATCAGAAGCGTATACAAAGGGGTGTTTTGAGACTGAACCACTCCAACAATGAAAAATTTGCTAAGGTTATAAATAAAACTAGAAAAAACTTTTATATAAATTTGTAAAAATTTGAACAAAAACAATTTCTCAACAAATTTTTTTAACAAATTAAAAGCCTCTTACAGCATATTGATGTAATAACTATAATAATGTTATAACGTTATGTTATTTAATGTTTTAATATTGTTATCTTTGCAATATTTGTCCTAATCCTAATCTATAAATACGCCCCGTGTAAGGAAATTTACAAGTCATGTTTCTAGGAATGGTTTCGAGCAGAGAAGCAAAGTCGTAAATGTGATTTATGTTGTTTATTGTTTCTATTGCTGTCGGTATTCAAATAACCGTTCAACAACGTTTGCGTTCGAACCTAAGGAATAACGAACACCTGACGATCGCTGGAAGCTACAACACTGGTGTTGGAAATATAGAGATCATTGAAGTTATAACATTGGTGTTGGTAGTTACGAGCGAGCAAGGGATTTACAACAATAATTACAAGAAAAAGAAGACGAAAAGGAAAAACACAACAAAAAAGAGCAAGACGAAACAGAAGATGAAGAAGAAATCATTACTGATACAAACGAAAACTAATAAGAAAAATAATAATACAAAAATGATGAACGAAAATAAGAAATGTAATTACTGATTATATTTTTGAGCTGATGAAAATAAACCGCCCATTATAATGCATTGGGACCGTTGGAAAATGTATCGTTAGGTAGGTGGGTGCATTGGAAAATTTTTTATTGCGCGTGAATTTTTTTGTATTTTTCCTTATGTATTGTATTTTTGTATTGTATATTGTTGTTTGTTGTTTGTATTGTTTCGGTATATTTTGTATGATGTTTGTACAAGTCAAGTTTAGTATTTTTCTTATTTTTGATTATCGCAGTTTTGTATTTTGTAATTGTATTGGGTTTTGCAGTTTTTGTGTAATGATTGTATGTGAATTGTATAATCACGGTTCATGTCTTAAGTATTTTTAGGTATTTTCAATTCGCTAATATTTTTAAAAACAATTAATTCAAAAAATTAATTTCAATGAAAAAATTTATAATTTTAAAATCATAAATATTTAAAAAAAATTTTTTCGACAAATTTTTAATCTATTCAAGTTAATTTCACAATTTTTTCAAAAAAAAATTCGCGTAAATATTTTTTATTCATCTCGTAGACGTACAATATATTTATAAGGTAATGATAGGCTGGTTTGTTGTTGTGTTGCATGGTAATGAAGATTTTGCCGGGCTTCGTTATCTCATTTTCTCGCGTTGTCAGTGAGGGTGATGATGGTAGTGGGGTATAGTTTGTGGGGGTTTAGATGGTCGGAATGGTGTTGTTTGGGTGTTTTTTTGTCGGTGCTGTGTTGTTTTTTGTTCTTATTAATTTAGCTTTGGTGTAATTTCGTTTTTCTATGCTGTAACAGCTTTCAATGTTATCTCGTAAACATTTTTTTGGGTTTATTGACAAAATCTGGAGAAAAATTTGCTCATGCCATTGAAAAAACCGGATATTTTTGTGATTTTGAAACAGTTAATTGTGACGCGGTCATTGTTGTGGTTTGCTTATCATAAATAAGTTTGACAACTTTGCTCAGTGTTTTCTGTTTTGGAAGCATTAGTGCTTTCTTTGTTGTAGTTTTTTGTTTTTGTTGTTTTTTTTACAAATTTTTAATGTATAAAAAAATTGTGTTTCTGTGAACTTTTTTCATCCAGTTGATTTTGTTTAAAATTTAGTGAGCGCAAATATCACGTCGTTGCTTGGCTTACCTGTTTTGTTGCTGTTGTTGTTGTAAAGAAATTATCTTGGAAGATTTTAACTATTTTTCGTTTTCATTTTATAATTTTTTTTATAATTTATGACGATGTTTATGAGCTTGATTTTTTTTTTCGTCAGCTAATTTTCTAATAATAACAACGGTATCAATGCCGTTGATACTGCTAATTATCATTGCGGCTGTGATGATGCTTCTAATGATGATGATGAAGATGAAGAAAAAAATGATGATGATAAGGTGGAAGAGGAAGAAGACGGTGATGATGATGCTTCAGAGGATTGGTGATAATTTTGTTTCGGAAATATTCTCACTTTATTGAATTTGTAATGTTCTGTTCTGCTGATTGGTGGTGAAGCTGCTGAAGTCGATGCTGATGATGATGGTGGTGATGGTGATGATAATGGTGATGACGATGAGGTAGGAGGTAATAATGATAATGATGATTATGATTGAATTGATGATGATGGAATTGATGATATGACAATGGTGATGATGATAACGATGATGCATTAATGATGATATTGATGTTGATGGCTACCGTGATAATGATGATAACAGGTATTATATCAAAACGATAATAATGTTAACTATATTAGTGTAAGGTGGTGGTGATGATGTTGATGATAGTGACATATACCAATGTTTAACAACAGCAATCTTATTTTTCAAAGTTGTCAATGAAACACAACTCAGAAGAAAAGAAAATTGATAATAAATAAAATCAAATATTCAAGTCTGAACCAAAATTTTCCATTTCAAAATAATCAACAGACAAAGAGGTGCATTCTTAGGCAAGATCACCGTAAGAACATCAATATTTAGTACATATATCTATGTGTAAGTAGACCATTTAGATTCGGTTAAATCCTATTTTAATACCGCCATAAATTTTTTTGCTCTATACAGGTTTTCGTCCATTAGTCCTTTTTTTTTAAATTTATTTGTCGTAATCTAATTTGATGCATTTTTTGTTTTGTATTTTAATTGTTTGTAATTTGGTTCTGGCAGTAGTAATGATAGTCCAGGTTTTGTGTTTCATTGTCGTTTAAGCTTCTCAAAATTTTTGCTCGAGAAAGAGAATTTCACATTTGTCCACACATAAACACACACATACACACACACAAACAAACACACACATATATATATGTATATATTTATATATATATATCTGTACATACAAGTTTCAAATATAATAATATTTATATATTTACATTTTATATAAATGATAAAAAGTTACTTTAACGAGTTTATGACCAATTGTAAAAATGAACCAACACAAATGTATACAAAGATATACAAATGTATAGTGAAGATACACTATACTTTATCTAAGTGTATACAAAGATATACAAATGTATACAAATGTATACCAAATGTATACAAAGATATACAAATGTATACAAAGATATACAAAGTTTATACAAAGTTATCCAAAATTTACAAAAGCCAAAAAACATTAGCCGTCCTATTGTTTGCCATTGTTTTCTTCTTTCACATCACGTTCGACACGGCAGCAAAATAGGATACTAATGCTAGAAAATGCGTAAAAAAGTCGTTGTTTTCTCCTCGTCTCGTTGCTCTCTTTTCATTCTCAATTGTTATTTCTGCTTTTTTTCTCCTAATGTTGGTTTAGTTTTGTCTATTTTTGAAGTTTTACAATTTGGCAGAACATTTATTTTTTAACGAGTTTAAAAGATTGAAATTTGTACATACGTTCGCGTTTTTATGTCAGTGTAAAGTTATATAATATATAAAGATCATAATATGGCGAAGAAAAATAATACCATATTATAAATGTGTGTATGTGCACGCGTGTTTGTGCGTGCGTGAAATTGTAAATGCGTGTGTGCCCGTCAAATCTATGCACCTCTAATTTGTATATGCGCGAATGGGGAGGATGTAATTGCGAATTTGGACTTTCTTGCGTGCGTGAGTGACGTTAATGGAGCAGCTTCATTGGCCCTTGTTTGTTTCGTTAGGCACGTTCTCAACATGCCCACCATTGCACTTACGTACGTGTACACGCATTGATGTACGTTCATTTTATACATGGGAGTGCATAAATCTAAATAAACACCGATACATTTAATCAACTTTGAGCATACATAAACATAGCGTGTAATTATTTCTAGTTACATCTATTTTAATTATATTTAAATCATAATATCGGCTCGTCAACATTCAGCAGCATTGACGCTGTGTAAATGTGCACCAGCGATTGTGATTGAGTCAGTCAGTCTGTCAGTCGACATACTCGATTCATACATCGGAGATTTAATTAAATTTACTCGTAATGCGCCTGTGTTAATATTAATTAAAAATTTAATCTCAGTGCGTGCGTGCGTGCGTGTGCAGTTTAGGTTAGTGCGTGTGTTCAGCATGTGCGGACGGTATTTGCGTATTTTGTACCTATATCATATAGTTACAGGTCTGATACGTTGATGAACATGCAATTGAAGTTATATTGGCAATCACAGTCACAATTACACACACACAAATGTGCAAGTACATTCACACACGTTTATACAGACACCCACACATACATACACACACGCACGTGTAAACAAACACAGACACACACACATACACGCGCATACACACAGACACACAGGTACTTAGAGCAGCTGCATTCATCTGCATTCTCACTTAATAGTGTGAAGACTGTTTTATGTTAAGCAGTGGATGGAGGCTGGCTGAGGGTTCATCTACTTTTGAATTCAGCGCCAGTACAATATCAACGCTACTATTGAAGGTCGTCATTACAATGTACTATTAGGTACTTGTGTTGTACATCAAGTGTGTGTTTGTGTGTGTTTGTGTGTGTGATTTTGTGTGTGTATGTGTGTGTGTGTGTGTGTGTGTGTGTGTGTGTGTGTGTATGGATGGACATGTAAAATTTCTCATTTAAGAAATGACTCTATATAGATAAATTTGATTGAATATTTGACTGTGTGTGTTTGAGAAGAAAGACTAGAGAGAAAAAACACACACAGAATAGTTTGAACTAAAACCACACACACACACACGCACACACACGCACACACACACGCACAGTCACACATACAGTCACACACATACATACAGATAAAACAAACATCATTAATAATGTACGAACACATTGTATACTAAAAAGCGTACAGAACGTAGGTTGTTAAGTGTGCCACGATTGTATTCCCCGCAAAATTTCAGACATATGTGGCAAAAAATAAAACATGCCATACATTCTTTTAGCTATTTAATTATTAACAAATGATATATTGCTTCAGATAGAGTTTGTTATCATTTAAATATACAATTTTTTGTTATAGTTGTCGGGTATTTTATTATTCTTTTCAGTTTATGATTAATAATATCATTAAAAATTTGAAACAAATATCAGTGTTCGATCGTTATTGTTATCGTTGTAATCACTGCTTCGTTATCTCCATAACCATCAGCGTCTTCATCCTAATTTGCATCATCATCATTGTCATCATCGTCATCTTTTTTATCATCATCTTCTTCTTCCTTTTATCATCTTCTTCATTATCACCGTTACCATCATCACCGTCGTCATCACTTGCATTTGAACCTGGTCAGAGCAACAGCTGTACTGGGCATTTTAACCGTTACACTACCACTTCTTTCAATAAATATTTTTTTAACGTTTGTAAACGCGGTTAAAACTTTGAACTTCAGCCTGGAAGTGTTTTATGAAAATGAGATTAAACATTTGGCCGGCTTAAATAATAATGATTTATGAGAAAATGCGGAAATTGCTGGTAATCTAACGCACGTAAAATTAAATTTTTTTTTGGCAAATATAAATAATGGCGGTTCAGAAGCGTGGGTTGTTGGATTTCATGGCGGGAACGAAATAAAATATATAATAATATATAATAATAAAATAATAATAATAATAATGCCTAATTAATTATTTTTAAGATTTTTATGTTTTTATGACTTGATCGCATTTTTTGTATGCATTTGTGTATGCTGTTCATGTAGGCATGTTTTTTTGTTTATATAGGTATAATCTTGTATAATCTTTGTATAATCATTTGTATAATCTTTGTATATCATAGTTTGTATGCTTTTGTATAATTTTAAGTTTGTGTAGAGTTTTATTTGTTTTTTGTGTGTTGTTTCAACTTTTATTACAAGTTTGTTTATGTTTTATGAACTATCGAATTAATTAAATTCACCTTAACTGA
>NW_008703718.1:4402907-4417853 GCF_000326865.2 Helobdella robusta | reverse complement strand
CCAAAACTTGCAAGAATTATTGAAGAAAGCTCTCATAATTTATTTGACTTGCTTGACTTATGACAACTATTCATGATGGGAATTTGTTGTTTCTGCGTTTGTTTTTTGTTTTGTTGGCTGGCTTGTTTGTTTGTTCGTTCGTTCGTTTGTTTGTTTGTTCGTTCGTTCGTTTGTTTGTTTGTTTGTTTGTTTATCTGGTTGTTCAGATCAGTTTATATAATAAATAATAAACATCGTACGTGAGAACGAATGGGGCTCAACTTGAAAAATGTTATTAAATATATAAACGATTAATTTGAAAACAAAATAACTTGAAGCGAATATTGACATGTGTATTCAATTGCATGAAAAAACACAAACTGGTGAACAAAAAAAAACAAAACAAACGAACAAACAAAAAATAAACCGAAGAACAAACAACTTGATGGAAAAAAAATACATATTAAAATTTAACGAGATGCAAAATGGTTGCAGTAAAATTTTTTAAAATGTTTTCACGCCCAGCTTGTGGAAACAATTTGACACAATTTCTTCTACATCTCTCATTCACCCATTTGCTTGTCTGATATAAAACATTGAAATTAAATTTTCATGGTCTCTGTTGAAACAATAAAATAATAAAAATAACATTTACAAATAACAGGACATAAGATGTTACAGTTTTACTGTTTTATTTTAATAATTTCGCATTATGACTTCAATATTTAGTATTGTAAAGTAAACTAAAAAAAATCGTAATTTGTAAGTTCCTTCAACTGTCTGGCACTTGTAAGAAGCAAATTTTTTTATTTAATTCATCTATGGAAGTTTTTGTCGGTTGTCAAGCAAGTAGCCTGCCTCTGTAGCATTCTCGTGAAAAATTTCCCATCAAAACAGCCACAATGAAAATTATTCAACACACACACACAACAAATTTATATCGTAAAATTCAACAAAAATATTTAAAAATATTGCAAATAAACATCGAAAAATTGTGAATAAAAACCAACTCGAGCAAAATAACTAACACAAAATAACAAACACACATTATGCAAAAGATTTTTGATATATAGATGAATGTCAACATGCAACACACCAAACTACACAACAAACAACACAACACACAACAAACTACACAACAAACCACACAACAAACCACACAACAAGCACCACAACAAACCACACGTGGAATATATTGGGCCTAGTGTGCTCGCAAATAAGATAATATGAGAAACATTAGTATGGGCATGTATGTAACAGACTTACATACTCGAATAAAGCGCAAATAAATTTGTATTTCTGGCTGGTTTATTGGGAAATGTTTTTGAGTGTGTGTGTCCGTTTTTAGTTTTTTTAGTTTTTTGTATAATTTATTATTAATTTTTGTCATTATTATACTTTTAAAATGTTTTTTTTCTATGTAAGTAAAGTAAAAAAAACAATGGTCAAATAAAGAAACTAAACAAATTTTAATTTGAATGACAAATGTTTGACAAATAATAATTTGAATGAAAATAAAAAATGTTTAAAATTTTATTGTGATGGAGAATTGGATGAGTTTCAGAAAAAAAATGTTAAAATCACATATTGAACGTTTAACCTTCATAATATAGTCCATAATGTTAATTTATTAAAAAGACACATAAGGCTATCAGCATCACACTCTTATTGCATTACTCATAAAAGTAGCAAGAACAACAGAAACAACGCATGAAAATACGTTGCATCCGATAAATGAGGCTTTCTTTGTATTTGAAGCCAGACTCTACAACATTAATGACCAGAATATTAACCATTACACCATCGCATAGCCTAAATTTCTTATTTAGTTTTGTTGGCTTATTTGGGCTTGGAACATTTTCATCAGCACTTGATTTATAACCTAAGCGTTTTAATGCCTCTAAACTCCTATTACATTAGGCTCTGAACATCGTTATTCCAGGTGCCATGTGCAAGATGATGAAGTTGATGAGAAAAAAATGATAATGAATAATGACTTGCATTGAGATGAGAAAGACTATGATGATGGTTTTGGTGATGATGGTCGCGACGATGCTGGTGATGATGATAAAATGAAGATGACGGTGATGATAAGAAGAAGGAAATGGAAGTGGATGACTATGAGAAGAAGAAGGATGATGAGAAAGGTTGAGATGAAGACGACGAATCTGATGGTGATGATAACAAAAACGACAAAAACCATCCAGAATCAAATCATCACACCATCCAATATCATTCTCAATATCTAAAATGAAATGAAATCGAACAAATATTGAAAAAATTATAAAAGTTGATAAATAAGTATTAAAAAAGTATTATAAAATTATCATTGCGACAAAAAAATAACAGATTATTACGATTCTATTACTATTTATATTATTCGTATTTACAATTCATGTTGGATGAATTGAATAGAGACTTCGTAAATAATAAAGATAGACAACGAACACGGACTATGTATCAACTTAATTGAGTATCTTAATCATAAATCGCTGTAAGAACGATGACGATGATACTAATGATGACTATGATGAAGATGATGACGACGATGATGACGACGATGATGACGACGACGATGAGTAATGTTATGAAGTAATATTTCATCGTCATCATCAACCTGTCATCATTTATACATACTTAAAATAATGTTTCAGTTTCAATAATTTCATCATTTTTGTGAATAAAATGGATAAAAAAATGTTTTGGCTGATCGCTTCATTGAAATTGATATCGTTGTTCAATGCTTTCTGACTTATTCAGTTATTTAATTTGTATCATGTCGATCAGATTGTTTCTGTTTATTAATTTTAAGTTATTTTTAACTTAATATACTAACAAACATTATATATTTCAATTTATTTTTATTTGAGTTTTTTTCCTCAGAAACTTTTTTTCTTCAAAACAGTCTTCCTATTCCTTTTCCATTCTATTAACTTTCTCCATTTCAAAACTAATCCAATAAGTAAACAGTCAGTTCTTTTTTTCCTGTTTCAATTTCTTATTTTTTTTACTTTTTAGTTTTTCTCTGTCTATTTTTTGTCTTTTTTAATTCGTTTCGCTCACTCTTTCAACATTTTTCTTTTTTTTCCTGTCTCTGTGTTTTATTGTGGTTTGTTAGTGATGAGATTAATTTTTGTTAGGGTTTTTTGATAGTGTACAATTTAATGTTATTTGTAAAGACAATGGCGACGATGATGATGATAAAATATTTTATACTAAATTCTTATCTTTTTACATTTAAAAGTTTATTCGAAAATGAACAATTTGTTGTTGAAAAAAAATCAATCAATCAATTAGTTTATAAAGCGCTACTTCCGCGATGTTCAACAGCGCTCCTCAATGAATTTTGAAAACAGATGGGTCTTGAGATCCGCTCTGATTTTCGAAAGTGATGGAGAAGTAGTCAGAGAAGTAGGTAGAGAGTTTCATAAAGAAAGGCCAAAAAAAGCAAATGCAGATTTAGCAAAAGAGTGTTTAACACAAGTTAAGAAGTGAGAACAAGAAGACGACCGATAACCGGGGCGTTTAGTTTTAGTTCATATATCAGATAAGTTCTTAGGAAATAATTTAGATTGAGACTTACACATTATTGTGCAAATTTTAAAAATTATTCTATATTGCAAGAGAACAAGATATGGAGTTGTTTGAGAAATTAGATGAGCAGCAGAATTAAAAGCTTTACTTAAAAAATAGTGTAGAGTCAGGAAGACCATAAAAAAGCGAGTTACAATAATCAATCCTAGATAAAATTAAAGAAGTATCAAGAAGGAAAAGAGTTGGATTGTCGAGAAAAGGCAAAAGTTTTTTTTCTTCTACGTAGATGAAAGTAAGAACTTCTAGCAACACTATTAATCTGAAAAGAAAAAGACATGACTATGAAACTTATGAGGTACATCAAAAATTTTAGAATCAGGTAAAATAATAATAGAAGAAATGGTAATAGAGCATTTAGATTTTTTAAAGCAAATTAATTCAAATTTAAAAAATTAAGTTTAAGACACATAGAGTCAGACCAAGCAATAATTGAAGAAAGACGTCGAGATAGATTATGAAGAACACTATTGAGATTAGCTGAGGGGAAAAGAAGTATAAATATAAGAATCATCAGCATATAGTTGACCAGTGAAAGAAAACTCATTAAGATATGTGTGTGTATACGCATATATTGTATTGCATAATATAATTTGTTTGTATTTAATTAAAGGGCTTGTTTGTTATGTAAAATATTCCCAACTATCGCGTTTAAACATGCATAGAGAAACATCCCAACCGTTAAATATAGAGTTTATTTGCATTTTTTTTACTCCTATTTATTCTATTATCTTTTGTAATATCATTGTATTGCTTTGTCTTTGTTCGTTTTTAAATTTTATTTCAGTACTTTGGAATGCAGTCTGATTGTATTTTCATGCTAATAATATTCGCATTGCAGATGTGTAATCAGTTATATAGTAGTAAGAACAATAGGAAGAACAATAAAGGAGTACATAAATAAATAATATCACCAAAAATATACATAATTACGAACAGAAATGTTCAGAGCATGCAACTGATAACAAAACAAAGAAACAAGAGGGATGAAAATATATTAGAAATAATAATTAAATAGAATGCAAAATTTATGAGACGCCAAGTAGAGAGGCAAACATCTTTCTGGCGCCCAGATCCCGCAAATATGAATAGATCCATATTTTTTTCTTATTTTCCAAAAAATCATGAAATAATAGGTGAAAGATGATTTCTACTTTTTGATGGAAGTTTTTAACAATGGCAGAATTGTTTCTACAAGATTGATATATTTTGTGTAAATAACGGGGAATTTATAACAATGTTTTAATAATTCTGAACACAAATTTTCCATTTCAGCAAAAAATACAAAAAAAAAAATAGTGTGACTTTTTAATTTTTCACAAAAATGATGAAACGTAATTGCAAAAATTGGCCTTACATTTACAGGGTATGAATACATCAATGGAAAAAAAAGTTGAAAATGATACTAATACCACGACTCAAATACAAAGTTTGTATGTTTATCTAGTTTGTATGTTATGCTTATACAAAAAGCAAAGACAAGGGGCAATTTTCAGTTTGAATGTACACATATAATAACATTGTGTTTCTATTATTCAAATAAACAATAGCACCAACTCGTTCAAACTTCATCATCAACTCATACAACCTAGAAAAATATCAAAATAATTTTTCATTTTCCTTATTTTTACTTATCCGTTATTAATCTGACATCAATGACATTAAAAACGTCTATGACCTCAATAACATTGAAAGTGTTCACTGTATCAACAACATTACAAATGCTATCAATAACACTACAAATGCTCATAACAGCAATAATGGCGTAACAATAACATTCCTTTAAAAAAAACCGCTGAATATGATTGCAAACGGCCGCCAGTAAATAAATACAATAAATGGATAAATAATTCACGCTTGCATAAATATGACAACGATGTCAATGAATATGTCTGAAACGGAGAAAAGGGAGTTTTAGTTTGTCTGCGGATTGTTCTTTGTATTTTTGAGTGTTTCTGTGGCTTGCATGTGTGTGTCTAGTTTGTATTTTTATGTAGTTTGTATGTGAGTTTAGTTTGTATTTTAATGTAGTTTGTTTGTGTGTATTTGTAGTTTGAATATATCGGCAGAATTTGAAAGTTCGAGATGTTTTATGTTTAAATTTTTACATGCTTCTTAGTATTTAAACTGTTTGTTTTAGCCGGTTTGTTCTTATGTCTGTGTTGTTTTTTTTGTTTGCGTTTTTTTGTGTATCTGAGTTTTGTGTGTGTGTGTGTGTGTGTGTGTGTGTGTGTGTGCCATTTATAAACGTTGTTTCGCGAGTATTGAAGTTGATCGGTTGTGCTATTCTGTCTATGTGCCTGTATATTTTGTTTAGTGGCAAGTTAAATTAACCCACGGGTATGTTTGTGAGGGTTCTTGAAAAAAAGTTATTTTATGTACAAATTTACTCATTATGACATTGAATTACTAGCAATTAAATTAGCGTTTAAGAATGTTTTAAAAAAATTGTAAAGTGGATCAACTAAAAAAATATTCTTAATAAACAGTTTTGTTGAATCAGTTTGAGTAGTTGAATTTACATGTACATTCGTCAATTTCATGCTAATCTTTTTTAATTATGCATAAATATGCATGTGCGTGCATGTGTTAGTATAATTGAGATGTTGTTTGTCTCCATACAGTATTGTCATTCTATGCTTTTAGTATGTCTGAGTTTTTGTATGTTTGTATCTTTTGTACTTTGGAGACTTTAAACCGTCTGTGTTCATTGTATCAGTTGTTTAGTATGTCTCTCTTAACGTCTTTTTATCATTTGTTTTGTATGTTTTTTTTTTGCATGTATGTCTGCCTGTCTGTCTTTGTATAATGATGAATTCGGTATCTTTGGGATACTGTATGTCTGATTGTTTTGTCTTGCATCTCCACAACGTCTGCGTGTGTGTATGTCTTTATTATGTTTGCCTTTTTGTATTTATCATCCGTTGTATCAGTTTTGGTTTAGTTTGTTTGTTTGCTAGTCGTTTGTGCTGTTGATATATTTTTTGTCTTTTTGATGGGTCTAGATTTTTGTATTGGGAAAATCTGAGATGTTCTGGTAGAATAATTCATTGTAGTGATTGCGATATTTTTTGAATAAATAAAAGAAGAAGGATGTTTCTAAGTATTTATTACATTGATTCAAATGCGTTCTTTTTTCTAGTGATTTTTCACAAATGAGCATACTATTATATAAATAAATATGAAAAAATATACATAGATGTGCGTCTTTGTGCGTGTGTGTATATGCGTGTTTGATGTTTGTGTGTGTGTTTGTTGTCTCTGTGTATGTATGAATGTCTGTGTGTCTGTGTGTGTGTGTGTGTGTGTGTAGTGTGTGTGTGTGTGTGTGTGTACATTTGAAAGGTGTAAACGTTAATTGTAGTTAAACATGCATACACCCACAATTCATTCATTCGTGTTTTTATGTTTTTTCGTGGTACAATTAAAAACTCGCAAAAATCTTTTTTTATGTTCTGATGTTTTTCTAGTTTAATCAGCTGTGATTATTTATGGCTATTTGCATCATAATTTTATTTTTAGATTCTGTCATTTTTTTAAATTTTTGTTCATTCAAATTTATTTTAATTTTGATTTGCATTGTCTTTGTTTGCAGTCTCTTATGAAAACATTTGTTGTTGTTGCTGCTGTTATTTGTTGTTGCTGTTGTTCATTTATTTATTTCTTTAATTAAATTTTTGATATTGTTATTGCTTTAGCTAACAATTTTGAATGTGTATTTTGTTTCAGTGCCATAGTGTCATTTGTTTTATTAGTTTTTTTGATTTATGATTGGAAAGTTTCTATATAATGATAATTTTTTTCCAAAATTCGTAAATCTTTATTTTTAATTTTCATTTAAATGTTTTATTGTAAGGTTTTTTTAATTATTTTTTTTATTATACGAAGATGTGGGCGGCAATATGGTGTAGTGGTTATGGCGCTTGGACGTCATGTTGCAGTGAGTAGGTTCGACTGCAAAAAGATCCCAGTTCATAGGCGATTATTAGCAGGCAAGTATTTTAATGTAATAACTGATGTTTTTAATGATAATGTAATAATGTGGTGTTGTTAATGTGAGTTCGGTGTTAATGCGATTTGGTTTCTTCTTTGGGGTTGTTGTTTTGGCTATTTTCAGAAAATAAAATCAAAAATAATTTTCCATCAGATAAGTTTTTAGAAATTGTTTAAAAACTTCAAAACATTTTAATGCATCATGTAAGATTTATTGCATCATTTAATGCATTTCTAAAATCGAAGAATTAAGAAACGAAAACCTGTCAAACATGAAGTAGTTCTCGTTACATCAATATCACCATTCACGTTTCCACCTTCCATTGTGTTATCTCTATCATCATCACCATATTCGCCAAGAAACATCAACCTTTTCTCACCGTCACAATCATCATTAATGGGGAATAACCTTCGCCATCATCGCTACGTAAAACCTATCCATCACAATCACAACTTTATCAGCTTTTCGGCTTGAAAAAAAAACTTTTATTAATAAAAACAATTTAAACTTCTGAAAAATATATATAAAATAAATTTTACGTATCAAAAACAAACACAGAAACATGTCCATGAATAACAAACAACGTGAAGAAATCTAGCAAAATACGCCAACATACTAACCAACCGACAAACATATAACTGCGATATAAGCGAGTTGAACAGTTCGCATGACCCTGGTTCATCATTGATGTTTACGATGACCTCATTTGACCTTAAAGTTCAAAGGTCACTGGTCACAGTGGAAAACAACCAAGTAAGTAACTACTAACTTCTATAACGTTTATTTTATTGCTTTTTGGGTTTTTTGATTTTTTTTTATTGTTTGGTTCTCTGAGCAGTCGTTTATAGATCATTATTATCAGTATGGTTTTATATACACATGGTTGTTCTCGTAATCCACACCACCATCATAATCATTATCACAATCAGTATCATCATCATTAGCTGCGTCATAGTCACTTGCCTCATCATCATCAACAACAACAACAACAACATTTTCATCATCGTCATAACCAATAGAGCTAGCTTCAACATCTCGGTCATCATCATCAAGATCCTCTTCATCTTTATCATTAAGTTCATCATCATCATTATTTTTATTATTGTTGTTATCATCATTACCATCATCATCATCTACTTATTCTTTTTAATCATCATCAGCATCATTCCTATTATGTGCATAATTGTCCACATCGTCATTATATTTACCATCTAAATCCTTATAATATTGCTCTGTCTCAGGAACACTGTTCACGTCAATCAATCAAGCAGGGCTAAACATTTGAAGATGATGACGACGATGATGAAGGTGATGAAGATGACGACTATGAGGAAGGTGATTAAGATGATTATGAAGATGAAAAAGATGGTCATAAAGATTATCATAAAGATTATGATAATGATTTTAATGATAATAATATTGCAAATGACGATGATGACGAAGAAGAAGAAGATGATGATGGTTCTGATTACAATAGTAGTGTTGTTGTTAATGTTGATGACGACGAGGACGATGAAGACTATGACGATGATGACGACGAGGACGATGATGATGACTTTTGTTTTAATTTCGAAGAAAATTTATTCAGGCGTTAAAATTTATTAACATTTTGAATTCTCAGCACGTCAATTTAAAAACTCCAATCTACATTAAGGGTATTTTTTTGAATTATTTTTCATAAAAAAATGAAAAAATTATTAATAAAAATACGAATAAATAATAATAATAATGATGATGATTTATTACTATTACTACTATTGTTGTTGTGATTAATATTATGTAAATAACAATTTTAATAATGATGATGGTGATGCCATTGTTTGAACGTAATAATGTGCAGCTAAATTTTCAGCGTGTCTGCTGCATGAAATAAGCTTGTGTGATGTTTTGCATCTACACACAAACACATACAAACATATACACACATACATAACTACAAACGTACATACACGGACATACACACATACGTAAATTCAAACATACATACAAACACATACACAGATACATAAATCATGAAATGAACAAACATAAACAATTAAAAACAAATGATCAAAATAAAAAAACTAAAGTTTTCAACAAAACATAAACAAAAACACACATACACACACACACACACACAGACACACATTTTAAACAGACACTCTTCTATACCCCAGGCAGTTTCTAAGCAGAAATTGCAACTCTTATAAAATTTCAAATTTCACTATCAAAAAAAAACATCTTCAACATTCAAAAACGCTTGGGTATATTGCATTGTATTGTGCTGTGTTGTATTGTATTGCATTTTATTGTATAGTATTGTGTTGTATTGTATTGTATTGTGTTGTGTTGTAATGTTTTGTATTGTATTGTATTTTATTGTATTGTTTTGTATTGTATTGTGTTGTATTGTGTTGTATTGTATTGTATTGTATTGTGTTGTGTTGTGTTGTATTGTATTGTTTTGTAATGCAGTGTATTTTATTGCATTGTATTGTATTGCATTCTATTGTATTGTTTTGTATTATATGTATACCCAATAGGATTACAAATACACACACCCTTTTAAACACATAGGTACAAATACAATAAACACCAATGTGTGTATTGTATTCATTATACATTATACATTTCCAAACTCGCTTACATACAAGCATACATACACATACAAACTTATGGTAGAATTTGTAGAATACTCTATCAAATACCGTCTTTTTTCTACACACACATACACAAACATACAAATACACACGTACACACGTACATGCATTGCGCACATACACTCACGTATACAGTCGGAAAAAAGCTCTGAAATATGGGCGAATTAAGTTAGTGGGTATGTGATGTATGGCTTGCTTCTACTTAATTATTATTAATATCGATGCAACAGATTGTAGGTTTGTGTGTGTGTGTGTATGTGTGTGTACGTGTTTATTTCGTTTCCTATGTGTTTTTGTGTGTGTGGTTGTATGTTTGTATGTGCGTGCGTTTAAGTGTATTTGATCGTGTTCTTGTATGTGATTGTTAGTGTGTGTGTGCGTGTGCGTGCGTGTGTGTGCGTTAGATTGTACTAGATTGTATGTTTTCATTTTTTTCTAAGCAGGTATGTTTTTATGGTTTCACTAAATTGTGTAATTTTGTCTCCTCTGAGCAATGCTCCACGATTAACGTTCACGGAACTTATGATAATGTAGAATTTCGAAAAATTTTTAAAGTTATTATCTGATTGTTGGTTGGAATAAAGAATTGTATAGCACTTTGTTTTGAGCATATGGTTCTTTTATAATCCAGTTAAATCCAGTTTCAATCCAGCTTTTAAATCATAAATTTAGACGTGTTAATCAAACTTATAGTTTAAATAAAACAACATTCAGGTGTGTATTCGTCTGGTTTTCTATGTTGGCGTTTGTTTGTATGTTTGTGTTTATGAGTATATTTCGTTTGTTTGTTTGTTTGTATGTATGTATGTATGTATGTATGTTTGTAAGTCAATATGAGTTTTTATGGATGTATGTCTTTAATTTTTGATTCAAGGCAATCTATCTTTTAACAGGGTTTCATTCACCAAATCTCCAAAACGCTTGTAAATATGCGTTGCGTACATGCAAGGCATGCGGTCTCTTGAGTGTTTGTATGTTTGCGTCTGTTTGTGAACGTGTATGTATATTTGAGTTTGTTTTTCCGTCGTGTTTGTTTGTGCATGTGTCTGACTGCTCTACCTAACGTGTTTTTGTCTTTAATTTTGCCTAATTTTTTGGGGTTTTTTTGTTTACGTGTGTGTATAGCTTAGAAGAAAAAAAATGAAAACGGATTAAGATAGTAAAACATGATAAAAGATAGTGTGAACAAGAAAAGGATAAATAGAAAAAGAGAGAAAAAGAGAGAGGGAAGCTTTGAAGTGTAGGAGAATATAGAACGGCAGAAAATATAGAGAAAAAGAGAGAGAGAGAGAGAGAGAGAGGGAGAGAGAGAAGAAAAGGTAAAGAAAAAAACAGAGAAAGACGGAGACTAAGAGAGAGAGAGAGAGATAAAGATAATGGGAAGATAAAAATTGAAAAAAGAGAGAAAAACATAAAAATGTATGTATACAAATGTTAGTCTAAATATTCATTCCATGCATTTCATTATTCAAATGTGAGGGTGCCGGTTAAATGTATGGTTGAGTGGTAGTAGTAGGAAGTCCACATGTAATTAAGTTACTGGTGATGCATATATTCCTTAAGTTCCTTAGCTACGTCTTTCAAGGAGTTTTTAGCAGCGCTATCGTATGGCAACTTGTCTACCATCAGCTACGTTATTTGTAATGTAATTTAGAAGAGTAATTTCTGGTCGAGTGTATCATAAAAATTCTTTTTTCCTGTTTTTTTTTATAGAAAAATTTGATTTTTTTCTGTCTTTTATAAAATATTTGACATTTTTGCATACTTATTTTTGGTTGAGGAATTTACTAGCAGTATATTATTTAACGTTGAAGAGATTAATAATAGTAATAAATTGGTGTAATTATTGGCGTTGTTGTATTGTAGTGTTAATAGTAATAATAAATGCCATGAAACTAAACGATGTATAATAATAACATTCAAAGAAATGCATGTATTTGTATGTACATTTCACATAAAAAACAAAAACTAAACAAAAAAACAAAAAGAGCACAATTATTTTAGCTTGGTGAGGTTCATACGAACACTATTTAGACAACAAAAGACTCACTCAAGTGCGTAGACATATTATTAATAAATAATATTAATACTTATTATTATTATCATTATATTATTATTATTATTTTATTATTATTATTGTTATTATTATTATTATTAGATTGAATGCTGTATTAAATGTTATTAAAGAATGTTATAAAATGTTTTCTCCACGTGTAAAATTAAACGTTACAAGAGATACTTGTTCATTCATTCATTTTCCTATTCATATACTTTATAACTTTATTGTATATATTGATTTTAATTTATTATTTCGTGTGTGCGTGTGCGTGCGTGTGTGCGCGTTAGAGTCATCTTTAACTAGCGTTTATAACCCTACTTAGCGTATCGTAACGCAGTGTCGTTTATATTTACAGAATGCCTTACTCTTTTAAATAATCAATCATTTCAGTTCAGAGGCTTGCTAAAGAGTCCATTGAGATAATATAAAATGTATAAACATTATTTAGTAAATGTGTGTGTGTGTGTGTGTGTGTGTGTGTCAGTTTGTGTGTGTTTGTTTGATTGTGTGTGTGTGTTTGTTTGTGTGTCAGCCTGTATTTGTGTGTGTGTTTTTATGTTGTATGTTGTTTGTTTGCATGTGCGTCTGTATGTATGCGATTGTGTGTGTGTGTGTGTATTTGTCTGTGAAATTTCTGCCATATGTTTGTATAAACGTATGTGTTGGTGTATATGTATGTTTGTGTGTTTTTGTGAAGATTTTGTGTATATTTTGTATCAATGTACTTTTTATGATCATCATTATTTATAGCATTCGTTTATACGTGTCGTTCGGAATGGAACGTGTCGTGTTTCCAGAGTTTTTAAAAGTTTTTAAAACACATGTGTTACGTGGGAATGGATTGATGGATGGATGGATGAATGAATGGCGTGTAATGGATGGATGGATCGATAGATAGTTAGATCAGTGGATTGATGGATAGACGGATGGGTGGATGGATGGATGAATGAATGGATGATGAGATAAATTAAAAAACAAATGAATTTCATCAATAAATGAATGAACGAACAAACTTGATAATATTCGGATAAGGCATCTTCATTTTGTGTGTGTTGTGAATGTGTGTGTTGGTGTTTTTTTGTTTTAGATGCGTGCGTGTGTGTGTGTGTGTGTGTGTGCGTGTGTGTGTGTGTGTGTGTGCAAGCATACAACTATCTGAGAGTTTATTTATAATCAAGATCGAAAATAGCGCGCAAATCTTTTATGGTTTCGAAATGTGTGGTTTGCATAAGTGATAATGATAATGACGAAAATGAAGACGACGATGTGATGATGACGACAACGACGATGACGATAATGATGATGATGATGATGATGATGATGATGATGATGATGATGATGAGGAAGACGATGAGGATGATGATGATGATGATGAGGAAGACGATGAGGATGATGATGATGACGTTAATAGTGATAGCGACTGCAAAGAACTGGTAGTGGTGATGATGATGATGATGACGACGACGATGATCATGATGATGATGATGACGACGACGATGATCAAGATGATGAGGATGATGATTGTGAATGTGAAGATGAAGATTTTTAATGATGAATGTGAGTGAAATTTATGAAAAAGTATGACAAATATGACCTTTATTTTACGACGCCGATTACATCAACTATTTTCAATGAACATATCATTTTAGTTTTCCTTCCACAAAAATATATGTAGGCGTATATGTATCCGTGTGTGTGTGTTTCTGTGTGTGTCTGTATTGTGGTATTGTGTGTGCTGTGTGTGTTTGTATTACATACATGTCTGTACGTATGATTGTATGTGTGTGTGCTGCATTTCGTTTGTGTGGATGTGTGTATCCATCTAATGTACGTATATGTAAAATATCTAACATTTATTATTTTTATTCCTTATTATTAATATTATTGTTTATTATTATTATTTGTATTATTTTCATTGTTGTTATTATTTTATTATTATTATTATTATAATCATTTTTGTCAGTGTAATTAAAATTATTTATTTATTCCAGAGCACAATAACCATGCATAGAATATTGGCCGCAGGCTCCAATACAATACAATACAATACAAGACCATTCAATACATTACAATACCATTCAATACAATACAATACCTTACCATTCAATACTAGTTTTGTATTATTCGTTTATGCACGCGTATTTGTATATAAAACATTCTTGTAATTTTATACATACCTATATGTTGGTATATATAAAATGTTGAGTTGTTTGAGTGCATACATTATACTCACGTATATACAAGGCCATGCAAATTTTTCAGCCAGAGCAGGTTGGGGTGGGGTTGGGCGGTGGAGCTGAAGGGGCAATCCATTCTGTGCGGCAATTTCCCACAATGTTTTGTACCCCACCTGGTTCACCTAATCAAATCATATTTTTTCAAGCTCAGACACTGGAAGAGAACACAGAACTACTTTTCAATACTCGCTGTCCGCCAGTCCCGACGCTGCTACTTCGGCTCGTCTGCTTTCAAAGTCTAGTGACGCGAGCTGCGGTTTTATTGTAGGCTGGTAGGTGTGTTAGTGTGGGACGTCACCATTCCGGGCACTTTACTCAATGCTATGTGCACTTAACCAGCAGGGAAAAATTTTGGCAGCAACCAGGGGGTCGATGAAAATAATAACAAATATGATGGGGCTCTGCCCTAGTTCGACTTTTTGCCTGTTTGCATCGAGGTCTTTGGCC
>NW_008703718.1:4387848-4397226 GCF_000326865.2 Helobdella robusta | reverse complement strand
ATGGATGGATGGATGGATGGATGGATGGATGGATGGATGGATGAATGAATGAATGGATGAATGAATGGATGGATGGATGGATGGATGGATGGATGAATGAATGGATGGATGGATGGATGAATGAATGAATGAATGAATGAATGAATGAATGAATGAATGGATGAATGAATGAATGGATGAATGAATGAATGAATGAATGAATGGATGGATGGATGGATGGATGGATGGATGGATGAATGAATGAATGGATGGATGGATGGATGGATGGATGGATGAATGAATGGATGGATGGATGAATGAATGAATGGATGAATGAATGAATGAATGGATGGATGGATGGATGGATGGATGAATGAATGAATGAATGGATGGATGGATGGATGGATGGATGGATGGACGGATGGATGGATGGATGGATGGATGGATGGATGGATGGATGGATGGATGGATGGATGGATGGATGGATGGATGGATAGACTGACAGACGGACGGACGGACGGACAAACGAATGAATGAATGAATAAAAATAGTAAATTAATTAAAAAGTTAATTACAATATTGTATGAATTCTACAGAATTGTTTGCATATATATGTATATACTTACATACATACATTTTCCGGTACGATGTCGCGAGCGGTTTGCATTAACGAGTTATTGTGTTATTTATTTAATAATTCTGACAAAATTGACGATGCGGAATTCATTTACGAAATAATGAATTTCTATAATTGTGAAGATATTAGAATAGCAAAAAAAAATACTTACCAGCGATCTAGATGCATTAAATCTAGAAAAAGATGATAAAATAAAGCCAAACAGTTCTGGAAATTCTAAAAAGGACAAAGTTAGTGATTTAATACTAACAATAAAAACTATTCTGAGCAACAAAATTGAGAGCAAATTGCCTCAGTGTGCTGCTCTCAACCTTTTTAAAATTCCAAGCTTAAAAAAGCTAAATTTGAGTCAATTCTTGACGAAAAGTTAAAAAAATTAGAAGAACTATTTATTGAAGAAAGAAACATCTTCCGAGAAATAGTAAATAATGCGGCTATTAACAATAGCCCAAAAGTAGAAAGAAAGCAGCAATCCGATTGCAAGACCGAATCGAGCAAGCAATCTGACTGGTCAGAGATTGTAAAACGTAAAATTAAAAAGAGCTCAAATGTTCAACACGTGGCGAATGTTCAACGCGTGGCGAATATTCAACACGTGGCGAATGTTCAACACGTGGCGAACATCAACATGTTGAAAACAAAGAAAAAAACACACAACACTAACATAGCAAATATGAAAACGGTTATAGGCACCCAAACTGATAAACAAACAAATTTGAAAGCGATGAAACCTTCGCCAAAAAGAAAAGTTTTTTACGTTGGTCGATTGGACCAACAATGCACTGCAAAAGAGTTAAGCGAACACATAAATGGATTGAAAATTGAGGTGCTTGGTTGCTCAGCAATCAAAAACTCAACTTTTAATCGCCGCTCAAAGCAAGCTACAACATCGATCAACACACAAAACACGAACTCTGACAAAATCGATGTTCAACTTAACGTTTCGTTTACTTTTTTAAATCGATCCATCCATCAATTTATCTCTTCATTCATCCATGTAGTTCTTTATCCATTCATCCATTCATTTATCCATTCATTCATTCATCCATCTTTTTATTCATCATTTCATTCATTCATTATATTTTTTCATTCTTTTATTCATTCATCTACTTCGACTATCATTCATTCTTAAATAATAGTATTGCACGCGTAAGTACATTCATGCATACGTGCACGCATTCATCTATTGTTGTCATTGTATACTTAATGTACGTCAGTCTGTATGGTTGCATGTGAGTGCGTGTTTAGTGTTTGTGTGTTTATGTGTGCGTGTGTGTGGTGTACGTGCGTGCGTGGGTGTGTGATTTGACAAATTTACATAAAAAATATGGTACATCATATTTTTTAAAGAACATAACGCCATAAAGCACAAACATTTCTAAAATTGCTGGTCTAGCCAAACGTGCAAAATATTTTTTTTACAAATCCCAAAATATTTTTGCAAGGCTGTTTTCCAAAAAAAACTTCTCTCTCAGAAGATTACAAATATAATCTAACTGGCTGAATGTTTTTTTAAGGAAGCAGTGGGAATTGGACCAACATGATCTCGTGATCCACATCAACCGTTATAGGTTTTTTGTTTGTTTGTGTGTGTGTATGTGTGTGTATGTGTGAGTATATGTGTGTGTTTGTGTGTGTAAAAGTAATTGTGTGTAGGCGTATGTTTGTGCAAGTGTTTGCTTAGTTATTGATGCGGGCCCAAGTGAACTGACGTTTAGTGTTCTTTTCATATTTGAAATTTTACGCTCCATTGCCTGAATGTCAAGGATGCTATGGAAACTTTATATTACAACGGTTGGTTGGCTGGCTGGTTTGGCCGGTTGGCTGGTAGGTCAGACATTTGGTCAGTTGGTCGGTTGGTCAATCAAATAGATCGGTCGAATATGAATAATATACTTAATGAAAATTATTTGTAGAATATTCAAAAAGCATCTATACGTATCTCCTCATTCATCTGCATCTGCATCATCAGTGTACACACCAAACGTGTACTGTAGTGTACATGAAAGAATTCACACACAAAACGTGAACTTGAGAAAATACACACACAAAACAAGTACTTGAGAGAATACACACACAAAACGTGCAGGCGATTGTTGTGTACGGGCAAATATAAAATGTGGAATGCCATTGTGGATTCATTTAATGAAACGTTGGTAAGGAAAGAATGCGGAAATCAAGTAAGCAAAACCGGCCGTCGTTGTTGTCAGTCTCGCCATCATATCTGGCTGTAGTGCCTGTAGAAGTTGTGATGAGATTGAGATAAGGTGGAATAAAAAAAATATGTAAGTAGATGAATAAATAAATATATTTAAATATATAAATAAATATATTTAAATATATAAATATATATATATATATATTTATTTATTTATTTATTTAGTGTATCTAAATATACGCCAAACATTCGGTAGAATTTATAGAATATTGTAAAAATTATGGTCTATTACCAACAAATATATATATATATATATATATATATATATATATACATACATAAACAAAATAGCAACATGACCCTCGATACAAATAAACATCAAACGAAAACAAAAAACAAAGATGAAAAATAAGAAAGACAGAGAGAGAGAGAGAGAGTGAGAGAAAGACAGAGAGAAAAAATGAAGTAAAAAGAAAGTGATAACAAAAAAGACAAATGATATGAAATGATGGTCTGTTGACAATGATGATGACGACGACGAAGACGATGTTGATGATGATTTGGTAATGGAGAAGATGATAAGATGATGACGCTTTGGTGATAATAGTGATGACTGAGCCGGTTTTATCAATGGTGATGGTGAGTTGGATGATAAACATTAGGATGATGACGATGATGAAGACGATAATGATGACGTCATTACGTAAAAATCTACACGTACATACTTTTTATTTACTAACTTTGTACCAATAAACAAACAATTCTAAGTTTCCGTGTGTGTGTATGTGTGTGTGTAAGTATGTGTGTGTGTGTGTATGTGTGTGTGTGTGTGTGTGTGTGTGTGTGTGTGTGTGTGTGTGTGTGTGTGTGTGTGTGTTGTGTGTGTGTGTCTGTGTGTATGCTTTAAAAATTAAACAAAATCATTTATAAACAAATTGAAAATCAAAAAACCTTGATAGGTAGGTAGTCTAAAATCTCCCTCTCTGATGTTTATCCTTCTCTCTCCAGCCGCAATTAAGTGAGAACATGACGTGATTATGATGATGATGATGACAGGGGCGGCGGTGCTGATGACGATCTCCGCAGAAATCATTTTTATTGTCGTTGATGCATTTTTCATTGTTTGGGGAGTTCGAGAATGCCCGCGTTGTCGTCGGCGATGATGATGATGATGATGATATCGATGATGATGATATCGATGATGATAATGATATCGGTGATGACAACGCAACGATGATGATGATATCAACGATGATAATGATACAATGCTGACGATGTTGTTTTTAATGAAGATATATATCTGATATAATCATTAATTTTTATTTTTTTTTGGCATAAGCGAAGTCAGTGTTGCTATCAAAAATGACGTTTCGATGATGATAACGATGATGATGATGTGATGATGACGGTGATGATGGTGATAACAGTGATGATAATGATGGTGATAACTGTGATGGTGATGAAGACAACGACGAAGACAATTTCGATTCTGATATATCTACCTATTCCTTTTAATAACAACGCTGCTATTGTAAATGCTTAGCGTTACATCGATGTTTTGATAAGGATGATGACAACGACGACGATGATGATGATGAGGAGTAGGATGACAAAAAACTGATGATTAAAATGATGCAGCTGACAAGTAGGACGATGATGATGATGACGACGACAATGAAGATGTTGCTTCAGACTACAATGACACTTTATCTCGACAAAAATCTGTTGTTGTTAACGATTAAAAGTTTTTATTGGCACTGACAATTTGGTTAGCCACCTTGAAATATGAGTCCTCATTAATTTGGTTATAAAAAAAAAAAAAACATTTTTTTTTCAGAGGTATTTTGTTCTGTTAGCGTATTAATCTTGTTTTGTCATTATTTCATTTCGTCGTTGTTTGTTTTTGTTTGATTACATTTTCTGCTGTTGTTATTATTGAGACAAAATTAGGGAATTCTTCAAAAATTACTAAATTGATTGATTCATTCATTAATTTATTCATAGATTTATTCATTCATTCATTAATCCATTCAATAGTTCACTCATTCGTTCAAAATACATTCATACTTTCATTCAGCATTCATTCATAATTTTATTCATAATTCATTCATTCATTCATTAAACTATAAAACAAATTTATTTAAACGCTTTTTAAAACATTCTTGTTCAGATTCTTTTTAAGATTTGAAATTATTTCATTTTTTTTTTACTTTTTTTTTCATTTATTTAAACACGTTCATTTCGACAAGAATTATTTTTTGCTGGCACATGTCGAGACACTGACGAGTTTATCTAAACTAGCCTGTAAATAGATTGTCAGCCAGATCAAGCTATCTGAAAAAATCTCATTTCACTACTTGAGAGGTACAATAAAAATTAATTCCAAATAAAAATTATTTAAAAAAATTAATGACAAAGTATATTAAATGTAATAAGGTTGTATGTGATGACTGGTTTTAGTAGTTCATCATCATCTGCTGTCTGCTTGCCAAGGGCGGTAATAGCCAGTCACAAAAAGCCTCCCTCTTCTTCTATCTTTTGTCAAATTACTCAAGTTAGTCTAAGTTACTAAATTATTGTATTTATTTATTTATTTAAATATTATATAGAATAAAAAAAGAAAGGTTTTTCTGGTTCTTTATAAATTTACAAGCGCTATAAATGCGTGTTCAATTTGCGTTTTTGTTTAAAAAATATAAAATTTTGTTTTCATCAAGAAAATTGATTTTTTTTATTCCAGTTTTGTCTTTCTTTGTTACGTGTTATTTGTATTCGGTTTGTTTTTCAACTTCATTTTTGTACGTTTTCGATTGTATGTTTATGTTTTGTATGTTTTGGTATTTTCATGTTTAGCAGTTTTCCATTTTGCTTTGAATTTTGTTTGTATTTTGAATATTATGTTTAGATTTTGTTTGTATTTTGAATATTATGTTTGGATTTTGTTTTGGATTTTTGAAGTCATGTAACTTTATACAGTAACGTGATATTCAACAAACTTTATTTATTTTTTTATTGAAGTGGCAATTTAAAAACTTGAAAAAAACAACTTCTTATTTATGAAAAAATTTCGCAATTTTAATGAGCCAAAAAAGCGTTTTTTCAAAATACGACCTCATGTGTGTTATCATTGTTGTTTTTGTCATCTTCACTATTATCATCGTTAATATCATCACTATTCAGTATTATCGTTTTGTGTGTGTGTAGGTGTAAGTGTGTGTGTGTGTGTGTGCGCGTTTGAGTGTGTGCGTGTAAACACATACATCACAGGTTTCACAATATGTATGATTTATTGACTACAATTTTTTATGAAACCATACTCATCATTTAATTTCGAAATGTTATTTATATATTTATAGCAATTGCAGATGCAAAAAACTTTTCCCTAAGCTTATCTCAAATTAAAATATTTAAGAAAAAATTAAAATTTTCAATTTTTTTGCCTATTTTTTTAATTATTCGAATCAAAATTACTTTTTTTTAGTTAATAAGTTTTATTATTTATTAATTCAATTGTTATTTATTATTTTTAAATTCAAAATCAAATAGATATATGAATGTATTTTTTAAAATAAATTTGATTTAGATAGAACGCCATGGCTCATTTCTCCTATGATTTCGACTTCATTAAAGTTATACATAAACATTCATTTTTGTTGTTGCTACTGCTGATGTTATTGCGTTTGTAGTCGTTGTTGTTGTTGTTTTCGTTGATGATGTTGCTGATGTTGTTGTTGATGATGATGATGATGTTGTTGTTGTTGTTGTTGTTGTTGTTGTTGTTAATGATGTTGTTGTTATTGTTGTTGATGTTGTAGTTGTAGTCGCTCGCTGATCGACCGATCATTCTCTTCCCAGTCTCTCCAGAATTTTTGCCACCATCCACAATGTCTTGGTATCCAAGCTACTGTCTTTCTATTTCCTGCTTAAAGACTTCTTATCTCCTCCAAACCATTTGAATGCTGTTTGGGTCCTTGTTGTTAGAGCTCCCTAGCATGTTTATGATTGGTAGGCTGTCTGTTATTGTTAATGCAATCTCCAATTATTCATACCCTTGGAATCATTCTGTACTGATCTCCATCGTTCTTCTTTCTGTTCCATAACTGCTACACCAGCGTCCGGTATGTACTGTGGTTTTGCTCTTGTTGTCTGACCCCTTGTAAGCATTCCTTGCTGCTCTTTCTTTTTTGGTAGCTGGGTCCGGACCATCATCAGTGTATATTGCGACATCATACTTTTTCCACCTCTGATACTACCTCTCTTTAATTGCTCGTCTTTTCTCCTTTGATGATGAGTTTTTTCCTGTGCTGGCCAATATGGTTCTTGTTATTTTTTTGTTACTCTTCATGCTTATCTGTGTTTTTAATTTTTTTTTTCATAAATATTGTAAATGTTTATATTGTTTTTGGTATTTTTTCAATTTTTTTTTATTACGTTGAAGTCATTCCTATTAACATGGCCAAAAAATTTTGAATTTAATTTAACTTTTAATTATCAGAACAGCAGTCTCCTCTCTTAAACGTCAGTTCAATCTGTGTGAACCTCTTGCGCTTGCGTGGCCTACCAAACAGGCACCAGACGCCCAGACGCACGCAACATTTTAAACTGATCTCAGTAGTGGACTGAATGATCGCTGCGTTACGCGCCGGTGTGGCGTGTGTGTGTCTATTGCTAATGAAATTTTCGCGGCTCTTTTAATTGGAAATCAAATGAATTTCTGCAATTATGGGATGTTTATGTGTGCGTGTGTGTATGCATTGTTTTCCAAATGAAAAATTTTAGATAATTATTACTTAAATGTTTTTAAACTCATGTATTTATATTCAAATGTTTAATTAAGTATACGTTTATGTTTACATTTTAAAGTGTACAAAACACCAATTTGAAGCAAAGTTATTGTAAAGTTTTATAATTAAAACAAAATTTCTTCATTCGTTCGTTCGTTCGTTCATTCATTCATTCATTCATTCATTCATTCATTCATTCATTCATTCATTCACTCACCCACTCGCTCACTCACTCACTCACTCATTCATTCATTCATCCATTCATTCATTCAGTCAATCATTCATTCAATCAATCAATCATTCATTTTTTCACTCATTTTTTTATTTAAAAAAACAAAGTTAAATTTAAATCTCTTAAGACTAACAAAGATTTCGAGTAAAATGTTTATAAATTAAAAGACTGCAACTAACTTTTCGTCGTTTGGCTGTCAGGCAAGAAGAGCATTATCTGATCAGTGTACAAAATGCCTTTTTTATCTTTTATTTTCTTTTTCTACTTCTCTCTCCCTCTCTCTCTCTCTCTGTTTTTTTTGTCTCTCTCTATATATATTTATATATTTATTTGTTTATTTAAAAATAACCTTTATTATCTAAATACTTTCTTTAACTTATATTACTTTAATTCTTTATTATGATAACTATAACAGCAGTACTTTTCCTTTTGAAAAAAATTCGCCAAAATCTAGAATAATCCTTAGAGATCAAATAAATTTTAATTTATAACAAAAAATAATTCACCATTTAAGTTACCTTGAGTTAGCTATAGACTTACAAACATACAAATAGTATAAGCATATATACAAACACTAAAATACCAAAGCAGACACACATTCAATCACAACAAAATACACCTACAAATACAAATACAACTGAATATATAACCAAAAGTATTTTCATAAAATACCTACCACAAACTAATATATATTTATACATAACTCAACACCAAAAATTTCACAAAATACGTATTTATACCCAAACAATCGCACAAACACCCATGATATGATACAATACCACCAAACCTTATATATATTTATACCATAACACATAAACCTAATACCCAAATACCCAATACCTAATACCATATGTATGCCCTATGTATGCCTTATATTATGTGTACCCTAAATAATACACACACATATATACACCATAAAACAGTACATGCGAAAACGCAACTCGATTTTGTTAATAAAAATTATTACTACTAACATGACATAACAAAACGCAAGTACCAATTGTGGCAAAATACAGACGCGACTCATTACTTGGTAGTTTTTCGGGTTTATATAGATCTGTGTTTGGTGCTTTTAATCTTCTCTTCTTATATATATCAAGCACTTCATACGGTTGGAATCTATCCATTGTATATACGTATGTGTGTGTGCCCATGTATGTTTGTATGAAACGTTTGTTTTGTATGTACTTATATAAGTATGTATACAAATTTATGTATATGTTTGTATGGATGTGCTTGTAAAAGTTTTTAAAAAAATGTATTTATGTTGTTGTAAACGTTTTTTTTTTATAAAACTGTATGTTTATATCCGTATGTATATTTTTATAAAAAAATGCTTGAAAAAAATTGTATGTTTAGTTGTTTGTAGGTATGTACGGTTATGTTTGTATAATACTAAATATGTATGTATTTAGTATGTATAAAAATTTATGTATATGTTTGTTTGAATTTGTATGTATGTGTTTTGTATCATAATATTTGTCAACTTTAAACATTTTTAGAGAAAAGTGCATATCACACAGTTATAAAACTGAAGATATATTTCGAATGAGCTATGTGTAATGAAGTAACGCATACATGATCCTAT
>NW_008703718.1:4386915-4387428 GCF_000326865.2 Helobdella robusta | reverse complement strand
ATATATTGTATTGTATTGTATTGTATTGTATTGTATTGTATTGTATTGTATTGTATTGTATTGTATTGTATTGTATTGTATTGTATTTGTATTTGTATTTGTATTTGTATTTGTATTCATATTCATATTCATGATGTCGTACGTCTTAGAAGGAAGAGTAAGTGAGTGAGTGAGTCGAAAGGGAGAAAAAGTTGAAAAAAGAAAATAGAAAGAGCAAGTGAAAGAGAGAAAGAGAGAGAGAGAGAGAGAGAGAAAGAGATAAGTAAGAGACATCGGAAATTAGTGGTAACGTAAACTAAACAATGTTTGAGGCTTTAGAGGGTTGCAATTTCCTGTGCCAGGCGCAGAGCATCAATTCAAAGTGTGAATATGAATATGAATGAATGTGTGCGTTTGTGTTTGTCTGTTTGTATGCGTGTGCGTGTCAGTGTGTGAGAGAAACAGTGAATGTGTGTGTGTGTGTGTGTGTGTGTGTGTGTGTGTGTGTGTGTGTGTGTGTGTGTGTGTGTGTGT
>NW_008703718.1:4384735-4386865 GCF_000326865.2 Helobdella robusta | reverse complement strand
TCAAAAAGAATAGGAATGGTTTTTCAGTGTATAAATCCGAAACAAGAAATGCAAAAAGAGTTAGCTCTGGTATAATATAATAATAAAGCAACAACATAACCTTCCAAAATAAAAAAAAACGCCAAGTTTTCTAAATCGTTAACCTATAAAGTGCATGTTAATTTTGCTAATATTTCAGGTATAAATTTTTGATGGCTTAATCTGAGATTGGCTGAGAAGAATAGCGCATTTTAAATTGGGCAGTGCGTTGAGGTAATGTTTTTGTTTCACATTCAACTTTTTTGATAAGAAACAATTAGTTTTCAAAGTTTTTTAGTTTTTTCAACTCATTCTTGAAGTTTTTTTCGCGTTATACGCAACGTAAAACAACACGCTTATCATTCTGTTCATTCGCAAACGATTTTGAAGGTTCACTTACGTTTTTACGTTCGCGTTTGTTCGTTCGCACTGTTTGCCTACCATCATGTTTACGTGCGTTTCGACAAAAGTTTTATACAAAATGCAGAACATTTTTGTCTTAAAGTGTACATATATATTTGTATTTACTTACACACACTCACACACATACAAGCAATATAAAATAGCAGATAAACATGTTTTTTATCTATATATAAATATGTAAGTTTGCATGTGCGTGTACGTGTACGTGTTGGAGTGCGTGTGCCGAGCTAATGTGCGTGCGAATGTGCGTACATTTGTACGCCGGCTCTAGGCCCACGTAGGCGTACGTGATGGTAGTATATTTACGCGTGAACATCTGCCTTAAAGCAATTTAACATTTATTAAAAGACGGTAGGCGAGACAATGTATGCCTCTTATAAAGAACCATGGATGGATGGATGGATGGATGGATGGATGGATGGATGGATGGATGGATGGATGGATGGATGGATGGATGGATGGATGGATGGATGGATGGATGGATGGATGGATGGATGGATGGATGGATGGATGGATGGATATTGTCATGCGAGTTTCGTGCACATGCTTTGGAAATACTATTACATATACGGCGTATTATTATGTGTGTGTGTGTGCGTGCGTGTACGTGTGTGTGAATGCGTAAACGTGTGTGCATGTGCGTGCGTGTACGTGCGTGTGCGTGCGTCTGCGTATAAACCAATCAGAGGAACAATCTATCAGTTTCGAACGACCACGTTTCAACATGAACTGCCACACTTTTTACGTTATGGGAACAACACACCGCTAGCTGGCTGCCAAGAGATGACGACGATGATGACGACGATAATGATGATTTTAATGACGAAGATGTCAAATTTGCCAGAGTAGAAAGGATAAATTAAGGATGTGGCAGGTGTTAAATCCAACCTCTCCGTTATGACTTTGATTCCTTGTTATTTATTTGTCTTTTTATTCATTTTATTTTTATTCCATTCAATGTTTCTTTATTATATAATTAATAATACTGTTAAATAATTCTAGAAATAATTATGAAATAAATTTTTTCGTAAAATATCAACGACACATAAAACAATTAATAAATGCAAATCAACTTATTACAGATAAAAAACATTTTTCTAACTTAATATTATCACCGGAGATCAAATGGCTGTATAAATAGACAACCACATATACCTCAGTCAGGCAAACATTTTTAGGTTCATCATTCGGCCAGATAGTGTAATACCTACGACGCTGGTTGTCATAGCTGCAGTGACCGAGTATTAATGCAAAGAAAACCCGACTATCACATGAAATGTGGGTGTGTTTGTATCAGAGATATATATATATATATATGTTGGTAATAGACCATAATTTTTACAATATTCTATAAATTCTACCGAATTCGGTTGATATTCGGTAGAATTTATAGAATATTGTAAATATATATATATATATATATATATATATATATATATATATATATATATATATATATATATATATATATATATATATATATATATATATATATATATATATATATATATATATATATATATATATATATATATATATATATATATATATATATATATATATATATATATATATATATATATATATATATATATATATATATATATATATATATATATATATATATATATATATATATATATATATATATATATATATATATATATATATATATATATATATATATTT
>NW_008703718.1:4352877-4384685 GCF_000326865.2 Helobdella robusta | reverse complement strand
TAAAAGATCACTGCATTTTCGGCATTATTCAACTTGTAATTGAGTTTCTCAATTTTTATTATCCTGGTGAAGTTTATTAAGGTTAATTTAAAAACTTTTAATATTTGAAATTTTTGACAAAACATTATTAATAACGTTATTGCTAAAGAAAAGCTCTTTTCGGCATCGACTGCCATAATCAGTGTAGTTATATAGTATTGTTCCGTCTTTGTGTTTTTGTTTTAACAGCGACTTTGATTGTAACTTAATTAGAATTAAAGTTAATCATGTAATAATAATGTAGTAATAACGTTATTAATAATGTTTTGTCAAAAGTGTCAAATATTAATAGTTTTTTACATAACCTTAATAAACTTCATCAAGATGATAAAAGTCTCGTTAAAAAAAATTGAGAAACTCAACTACAAGTTGAATAATGCCGAAAACGCAGTAATCTTTATAAATAATTGTATATATATATATACATACACTTTTAGAAAAATGTTCTGCATTTTGTATGAAATTTTTGTCTAAACTACTACTAATAACAATAATGCACGTACATATGCATACATTTATTTAACAGTTCAATGTGAACATTGAATGTATTCAATGTGTACACCTCTAGATGCATTTGTCAGTTGAAGTGGTGGAGGAAAACAACACCGACCATTAATCACGAGATTTTCTTATAAGTGACTTCAGAAAAATGTCATTGCATTAAATTTATTGTTTCATGTTGGAGATGCTGGACAAAATGTAAGTCAGTGACGATGACGACGACGATGATGATGGCGATGATGATTTTTTATGATGGCAATAATATTGATGACGATGGTGTTTAAGATGGTATTGAGGATGATGATGATGATGATGATGAGGAGGAGGAGGAGGAGGAGGAGGAGGAGGAGGAGTTTGACTGAGATAATGATGAGGATGGAAATGATGATGTTAATGATGACGATGAAGATGACGATGAAGATGACGATGATGGTTGTGACAAAAAGGCTCATGACAATGATGTTGACATTGATGAATCAACTTGGCTTCGAGCCATTACGTAATTTTTTTTCTAACCCTGCCATCTGGAATGGTTACGAATAAAAACGTTTTTTTACATAATTAACTAAACATTTCATCTACGAAATTTTGATTGAAAAAAATTAAAATGAACTAAGCTATATAGGTTCAGTGCCTTTACATGATTCATCTTCAAATGTAAAAAAAAATACTATAGAGTACGTTAATCTCTCAGCTATAGATTTAAACATGCGTATATTTCAATTTCCACGAACTAAAAATGATTGAACCAATCCACATAATTTAATACATTTTAGGGTTTAATTTTTAAATTAATAAAAATAATTTCGAATTCAGACATCAAATTATCATTATTAATTCAATTTTATTAATGAATTAATACCACCCTGTTCTACAAACATATGATAAAGATAATGGAAAATAAAAAATAATGAAAATAACAATTAAACAAGTATAAATTAAATTAAATGATAATTTAGTTTTTTTTTTATTTATTAAGTTAAATAAGTTAAAAATTTATTAAGTTATATTTAAACATCATAGATAGCACTGTGCATTATTATCATTTCAAATCACTGTTCACATTTAAACATCTCTTTCGTCGTTTTAATAATTATTAATTAATAGTTAAATTTTGATTATATCGTTCATTCGGTAACCGATTTTTTTTAGGAATTAGGAGTTGGTTGGTGAGGAATGACGCACTTACAAAATTGGCTCATTTTACTGTCCCTGGGCTTGGCAATCTGGCTCTCTTTGTTTGCAAACAACATTCTCAGTGATGAATGTAAAATGGTTGTTAAACTGGTTTGTTAGGTTTATTCAGTTTTTCGTTATTTGATTTTTTTACATTACATTATTAAGATTCATCAGGGTGGCTAATAAATAAATTTTTTTCTATGCCAATCTAAATTATAAAATGATTAATAATCATTAATCAATGATTAATTGATCAAATTAAAATTACATTACTATTATTATTATATTACTTACTTAGATGTCATTTTTTTATGTATTTTTTGTAATACAAGTGAATTAGAAGTAAGAATAAGACATTATGTAATAATATTATTATTACTATTTAAATAAATATATTAATACTTAATTTGTACAAATAATTGTATGTTATTAATCTTATTTTTAACTTTTTACCTTAATATGGCCATTAGACTGTATTATAACAACACAACACCTTAAGATTTTTGTTAACTAACCAACTGATGGTGATAAGATAATTATATATAATATAATATAATTAACTATAATAAATCATCATTTCTTATAATTATATTTTTATTATTATATTGTATTCATTACAGCTTCCATTCCTGTTTATATTTGCATTTGGCGTGAGTATTTTAAGACTTTGAATCTTAAACCAGATTATTTTGTATAAATTTTAATATAAAATTACTCATGGTTTAATTCATTTTTGATACATTTTGTGGTCATAGTTTGAAGTTTCTAAATAATTTAGCTATTAGTTTAATCAGTATTATCATTCATCCATTATTTCATATTGTTGTTTAATTCATGATGATTAATAATAAAAGTCCTTTTTATAGTTATAAAATAAACTTTCTTTATAGTTTACAATGTTAATTTTTAATTTCAAAATTTTTTTATTAAATAAATGTCTAATTTTTAACATTTTGTTACATAAATTATTAAAGATAATATCTGTAGGCATCATTATATATCGTGTTGCAACATTTGAAAATTGTGAAGAGGCTGCTGTTGAACTACAAAAGGTTTGACTTTTGTAATTTATATTGACTTTTATGATTTAAAATTTTTTTAAAATTGACTCATAATTGATTTATAAGTTTGTTATTTACTGAAAAAAAATGAACTATTTGTTCTTTAGCAGATACAACAGGCCAAAAATGATTTGTCAAGGAAAGGATTTGTTTTCAAAATGACTTCAAAATAAATTCATTTTCTTTCACATTTTTCCACCAATTACATTTTATTTTTTTAAATAAAATTGTTAATTTCGATGAATTTGAATATAACTTTACAAAAATGCAGCTACTTGTCTTGAATTGTCTTAAATATTACCGTTAATCAGTGTCTCAGGATGTATGTGTGTGTGTGTGCATATCTGCGTGTGTAACACGTAGGATAATATCAATTGCTCTTACTTGTTAGTGGTATTATGTTTTTGATGTGACATTTAGTTAATATTGGTACGAACTTGAGATGCTACTCTTTGGCCTGATTAATTATCCTTGTTTGAAATTACATGGAATCGTTATTCCAATAGCAAGGATGTCTGGTATCAAATTTGGTATCAAATTATGAAAAAGTGCTTTGAAAAATGAAACCAGCAGTTGAAGTCATTCGGAAAAAATGTTTTTATGTAGAAAATTCCCATTCCCAATTTGTTCTTCTAGTCTCTCATTTGGTAATTTTCCTTTCCCTCTGACATTTTTACCGGTGTAAAATTGTCCCGTTCCCGTGGGAGCCATTGAAATTCCCGCTTAATCATTCCCATGTCCACTTCTAACTTAAGAATTTAACATGAACCAACTTTTAACTTTAAAGAGTAGCTGTTCTCCAGCTCAGATGCTCATGCAATTAATCATATAGTTGAGAATAATTATTAATTGAAAATAAGTAAACCACACATCTAATAAGTTATATGCGAACGAACATAAATCATTCTAACAACAGTATTCATAACATCATTCATCTTAGCAGTTTGAACAAGAACAATTGACCCAGTGAATATCCAACATACATTTGCAACATTATGTCATATACATTGGGTCATTAATCAATCAGCAAATTAATTAAACAACCGGTTAATTAAACAACCAGCCGATCGAATAATCAATCGAGCAAGAGACAAATCTACTAATCAATCAACAGACCAATGGAATGATAAACCAATCGATCTATCAATCAATTAGTCAGCCTCACAGTCAGCTATGAACTGTTTCAACGACGACGTCTTCTTCAATCTCGACAGTACTAATGGGCACCAACTCAATTTGCAGTTGACTCTCACCCTCCTCATACTCTCCCGCATTTTCAGTTGCCTTCTTCTTACGAGCTATCTCCCGTTTTTTGCCCCTGGCCCCCCCTGGACCTCTGCATTTTCCGTTCGATAGATGGCGTCTGTATCTGTATTTCTTCTTGAATGTTGCACCGCATGTTTCGCAATCTATAGGACCGTCGTCGTTGTGAGAGTTCATGTGATAGCGAAGATGGGACCTGGTAAAAAAAAAGAAAAATGGAGATAAACAACTAAAAAAATATTATTTGAAACACAAAGCAATGACTTCAAGATATATCAATTACGTATTAAACAATGCTTAATCTATCTATAAATTGACAAAGGTGTAGATTAACCAAGCCACAATCTACAGAAGAAAGACCCAACCAATAAGAAACTGACCTCATCTTGAAGGCCCGCCCACAAAGATTACATTGGTGTGGTCTGAAGTCATCGTGGGTCTTCATGTGCGTGTGGAGAGCCACGTTGTCGTAGAAGAACTTGCCACACAAATTGCATTCCTTCGTTTTCTTCTCTCCTTCTCGCTGGTGTATTCGCAGATGGTTCTGAGAGATAATTGAGAGATAATTTAGTTTTTTAATCGTTATTTTTTCATCACTGACCTGAGCAGAATAAACAAGCAGTTGAACAAAGCTACGTTATGCGAATGTAATTGTGGTGTGGGTCAATATAAATAACAACATCAATCTTGGACCACAAAACAGCCCTAAACCCTAACCAGCCAGCCAGCCAGCCAGCCAACCAACCAACCAACAACTGACCTTCAGAGTGAAAGGATTCCTCATGGTTTTATCACAGAGGTTGCACTTGTAACTCTCGTTCTTGTGGTAGAAAGAGTGAATCTTCAATTTGTACGGACTGTTGAACCTAGCATTGCAATTCTTGCAGATGTAGGGAGCCAGTTGTTGAGTGTGCATCCGCTGATGAACGTCCAGGCGCCACTGCGTGACAAACGACCTATGACACATCTGACACTTGTGCATTCGCTGACCGTGCGTGATGGCGTGCGACGTCAGATGTGATAGGAATTTGAAACTTCGACCGCATTTGTCACATACATGCTCTGCTTTTCTGTGGTGCCACTGTAGATGGAGACCCATTGCTTTTGAACTGTTGAAGACCTGTCGGGTGGGAACAAAAGTTTGACTTTAAAAAATCAATTACAAACCCATCATAACTCTCCCGATCCACAAACATAACATCCTGATCCCATGAACACGAACACACCATTCCGAAATAATGATCCCAACCTTGCCACACTCCTGGCAGATAAATTGTTCAGGATTGGCATCCTTCCTCTTCATTTCCTCAACCTTCTCAGGGGAGCACACACAGTTCACTCCGCACTCAGGACATACAAACAAATCATGATTGTCCTTTGCATGTCGACGTAATGAATTCAAATATTTGAAACTCAACTGGCACACAGGACATCTGGTGAAAGAATTTGTTTCAATTTATAATTAAAACAAGTTTATAGTTTTTTTAATAAAAAGAGTTTATTTCCGTTTTATTTTTACATTTTGTAAAAAATATATTTTATTTATGTAATATAATTATGTATATCTTGAATATATTATCTATCAAAGAATTTCACATTAAGCTGGAATATTGTATCTTAATAATGAACAGATGTCTAATTGAAGCTAGGACGAAAAACAGCTATATGAATCCATCTACCTTCAATAGCAGTGACACATAATCTAGTTTGCCAAAAAAAATCCTGAAACACACGTTCACAAACGCACATGTACACACACACACAATCACACACGCACACACACATGTACACAAACACGTTCACACACACACAGCACAAACTAACGAGTAGGCCTTGAAGACATGCCCATGGGAAGCAATGTGATTGGCTAAGCCAGACCTTGTGATAAACAATCGATGGCATTCCGTGCATTCATAAGTGGCACATTTTAGTTCTTTGTTCATTCGCATCTCTGCTTCCAACTTGACTGTATCAAGGTCCACAATTAATTTGTTTTTTGTCTTGTAAGGCCCTCTCGTCCCCCTCTTGGACCCCACAACCTTTGCTGGAAGATCTGGAATTATTGATTTTAAAGAGCTGGGAATTAATGTTTTAGGCATGAAGCTAACTGGCTTTTTATTCTTTCTAGTGATAATTGTTCTTACATTTTGTTCATGCTGTTGCAATTCCTGTTGTTGATCACGTAATTGAAGTTGTTGTTGATGATGCTGTTGGTCGTGTAATTTGTTCTTTGTGCTGATAATTTCATTGATGATTTCAGATGCAAGTGTGTCTTCATCCTTCATGGACATATCAACATACTCCTTACCTCCATCTGACACTGGTTTGATCTCCCTCACTTCAAAATTATTATTAAACATACTCACTATATTTCTGCCATCATCATTCACATTGCAATTCACGGAACCATGAACTTCAACGTTGCTGTCATTATTGTTAACGTCATTTTCATTGGTGTAGGTGCTCTCACTGTTGTCATGAATGGATTCACTGTTGCCACCACCCAGATTTTCAGTCTTGATTATCGTGCAAGCACCAGCTAGAAGACTGCTGGAACTCTGAGCATCTTGTTGGACCAGAGAAAAGGAAGAAGCTGTTTCCACCTTGTCATTGTTCACTTTCTTCTTCTCAATGATGAAAGTTTTTACAGGCAACTTTTGCAGCAAACTGGTCTTCTTGATCAGATCAGAGCCAATTTTTTTGACGACATTAGAATCGATGTTGGTGTTGATGCTGCTCGGAAAAACAGGGGTGGGGACGGAACTACTGAAAGAGTTGTTGACGTAACTGAATTCAGTATCACTAAACGAGCTATCCTCCATGTTCGTTATTATTTCCTCGCCGTCCGAACCCCTCTTCAACGAATGCTTCTTACTTTCGGTACCAAGTCTTCTGCTCTTGTTGCTGCTGCTGCTAATATCCGGCTGCACATCCAGCTGACTGTCCTGACTCTCCGACGATTCCTCCATCTTCACATTCTCAAATTTGTTCATCAAACTGTTAATTGATTAGTTAAAAATTAGTTAATTAATTTGTTAAAAAATATTAATAAAAAAATTATTCAATTCTTTTTAGTCTTTGGAAAGTATTTTTTATAACACTTGGGAGGAAATATAAACATTACCACACTGAATTACATGCAAACTGTAAAGCAAAACAATGAATACAACCCTTAATATTAAATATTATAATTGTTATGAAAAAAATTATTATATTGTTATTCCAAAAAAAAACAACCTCTTTCCAGCAATTAATTCCTTACAATACATAATTACAGTGTATCTAAAAAAGTTTTAAAAGAAACAAACCTTCAAGAATAACAAATTTCATAAACAAAAAAGAGAAAATATGATAAACAAGAATTACAATTAAAAAGAAGAGGAAGAAAACAAATTAAAACTGACTTCAAATAAGAGTCAGGAAGTGGAATTTTGAGGATTTTAAGGAAGTTGATGAGGTTGATCCATTGCTTGGGCTCATCCTCCAAGTCGTTCATACTGCCAGTGTACAAGTACTCAAGCATCACATCTGCAACCTGCTCTGTGCAGCCAGACATTTCCAAAACCTGAAAAATAATTAACATTAATAAATTAATAACTTGAAAATTTTAATTAACCACTGCACTTTCTATTAATTAATAATTGATAAATTTCAATAAGTAAATTAATTATAAAAAAATTCTATGAATAAATATATAATACATGTATGGATAGTTTTATAAAAGTTAATAAACATATAATCATTCAAATTATATTGGTTAATATATTCAAAACACTTATTTTCATTTCTAAAAGCTCTAAATAACAAGTTTTTGAATGAATAATTAGAATAAATAACAAGATTTAAAAATTTTAACTGTTAAAAACATTACATCACATTTGAAAAATTTTAATAACAAAACAAAAAAAGCTGAAACTATCCAATCATATTACAACACTGGAGTACTAGACAAAAACAAAAAAAATCAACATGCATGATGACTAGATCATAGGCTGATTTAGTAATACCTAATTAACTTTAATTTAATTAATTAATTAATTCATTCATTCATTCATTAGATATTATAAAAATATAAAGTAGACGAATATTTTTAAAACAATGAATAAAAAAATAAAGAAAACACAATGAAAAAAATTTGATGGAACAAAGAATAAAACAATGACCACAGGCTTGCCGACAAATTTAAGATGGTCAATCATTTCCTTCAATTTTGGACTTGCAGCAGCTAGAACAACACTGTGGGCCTTTATCCGGCTGCCATTTAACAGGAGGGTGGCATCGCAGTAGTCGTTTGATTTCAACAACTTTAACATATTATTGCAAAGGAAATTACAATACGGATTCTTGATGCCCATTTCTTGATTTCAAATGATCTACCAATGCCAATCTAGTGAATTAATTAAACTTTATCCAAGCTAAGTGCTTACCCAAACCAGGCTGATAATATTTTTTTCTAATTAAATTTAATTAAATTGAGAACAATTTTGAAATAGTTACTCGACGATTAGATTATAATTAAACATTTTAAAGTCCAAACATAGGTGGCCGACAGTTTAACTGAACCTAACATTTGATAAACGCTCGACCATTAAACAAAAAGGAATAACAAAAAAAAACCAAAACTTTTTGGAGCATTTTATTATCGCTTCTGTATATAAAACAACAAAAAGAAACTGATTTTTTAATTTAAACATATTTCAAATTTGAGAAAAGTTTACATTTTAGCTGTTTATTTGACCGTAAAAATAATTTAAACAATACTTCATAAAACAAAATCTATATTTTTAATCCTAAAGTTTATGTGAATTTCTTTTTTTTATGAATTTAAACTTAAATTTGCTTTTAGTCAATGTAAATTACAAAAATGAAATCGTTATCTCGCTGGTTCGCCGCATCTTTAATCGCAATTTTAACATTTTTTTCAGCAATAGAAGTTTCATCCTCTGAAAGTTTGGATTTTATTTATACGTCTGCTCTTTCCAAGGGCACCGGTTAGTTATTTTGTGTGGAAATTTGTGTAATTTGCCATTGCTGTGTGACATCATTCGTTATGTTATCATTCTTATTAGCCTGGTGACGTCGTCTGCGTTGGCGGCAAATACCAGCAACGAAACGAATGAGCTATGACAAGCCAATGTCAAAATGGCATTTGTTTAAAAGTTAATTTATAAGCTAAATTTCAAATTTTGTTTTTATGGGTCATTTATATGGTTTTACACAAATAAAAATAATTAAATATCAGAATATTAATTTAATTAAGTTTTAATTTTAAGCAGAAAGACTTTGTTGTAAGTAAAATTTTAATTTAATTAATTTTAAATAAGAATAGTATGAGATTCAAGAATTACAGTCATTAAGATTAGATTTTTATAGGTATAAAATAAATTATTAATACAATTAAAAAATAAAATAATGTTAAAAGCAAGCTGAGTTAATGTTAAAGTTTTATATAAGTCAGAACAAATTTGACATTCATCAAATTATTAACTCATTTTCTTTCCTAAAAGTGCCTCACTAAATGCACTACTGTATTTATCTTTATTTTATAAGTTATCAACCTATAATAATGTTCATTTTATCACAAAGAATTAATTAGCATAAATAACTCCATTCAGTTTATTCAACAACATAATTATATAGTTTTATAAAAAAAAAATATTTTTCAGTATCCACAAAAACTCTCTCCAAGTCAAACAGTACAATTCAATATGGAGACTCAACAGGAAGAGACTTGAAGATAATTTGTTATACAACCAATGAAAGGGCCACATTTTCTAAACTATGGATGTCTACATGTGTGAGAAACATATTTTTTTGTTAAATTTATTTTTTAATTCAAGTTTAAAGTCAAATTTGTTACATAAATTTTGTCGTGATGCTCAGTTTAACTAGAATTTAATCTTAAAATGGTAACTTTAATATTTAAACGGTGAATTACTTTCAGAAAAACTTGATTTTAAGAATACTTTATTACAAAAAAAAAATATTTTCATATAGTTTCACATAGAGTCAGAAGGGGTTTTCAATGCGTACTACGGTCGAAATGCCAGCACGACGTACCAGGCATTCACAAATCCTTCATTCTCGATCCTAAGGTACCTTATTGGAAACTTTCACAGCTACTGTTTCAGATCATTTGAGGACACCTGCCTAGGTCTTGAAACCAACAGTCCAATCTCTGTTACACTGGTTATAGAGGGTAGGTTACATTTTTACTTTTTTTCTTATATTACATTTTCTTATATAGATAAATTATTGATCAGTAAAAAATTATGTGTCTGAATGATTATGTTCAAGAGGTTGTAGATGATATAACTCAATTTATTAACTTTTTCTACTAAATTATCATCCTTTCAATTAGTTTATCTTTTTTTTCACTTTTAAAAAATATTCTTCAGACATTATTATCTCATATTTTTGATTGATCTGTACATATTTTTTTTTTAAATAATGAAATGTTTATATTTTTCATGATTGCAGATGTCAGCAATAGGCTTTTGATCATTTTCTCTGTTGCTGCAACTGTTTTCATTCTAGCTGAATGCCTCAGCAAGTAGATAAATTGGTTTAAACTTTTAAAATTTTGTTTTTCCGTTTTTATATCACTCATTTGTAATAATTTCATTTTTAAATTTAAAGATTCTAAATAAAATCACAAATCAACTGGTGAAATGACATAATGAAGTTCAAGCCCTAAACTGCAAACCGAACAGGTCAGCCATTTTTCAGTACCTCATAGGAACCATGGTGGGTGTCATATTCTTCACATTTGTCATATGTGCCTTACTTGCTAGAGCGTTTCCTAACGTTAGCTGACTATTTCTTTTATTTTAATTTACAATTTTTCAATTTATAAGATTTATTGTCATTGTTAGGCGAAGAAAACTGTTGGATTGTTATTTACTTTGAGTTTTCCATATCTAGCTGATTGATTTATTTTTCTTTCCAAGTATGATGCATATCATCATTTTATTTGCACTCTCTTTCAGATGCTTCGTAGAGTGTTGCTGATATTGCGTAGCTATGTAATGTAATGTTATAATGTCCAGTAAGATTGAAACACTGAACATTGCAGCGTCTGCCCATGGTGACAGTCTTCTTGATAGCCTTCACGGGAACGACAACCTACATGATGAGCCTTTTTTACAACAATCTCTACCACATAATCGACACCTACTTCCTCGAGATCCTTGTCTACCTCACTCTCACTGGCATGATAAGTTTCAGTGGAGCCTACCTCTACGGGCCCATCAGAAACCCTCGGGCCCAGAGATTGCTGCAGTGGTTCTTGCAGATCGTTGCCCTGGTCGTTCTCTACAATACGATGAGTTGTTCTTATTTGGCTCTGGCTGTGTGCGCCACGGTCTGTGCACTAACCTTCTTCTGTGGACAGATGTTGACCACGCCATCTGCTGCTGCTGCTGCTGCTGTTGCTGTTGATGGCGACGGAGGCAGTTGTAGACACCACAGCAATTCATCAAATGATTGATATTTCATTTATTTCATGCATTTTTTTTGTTTGTTTTTTTGGCTCAGACAAAATTTTTTTTGTGATAATTTTCAATGCTTCAAGTTAATTTTTCATGCTTCTCAAAAAAGTTTATTATGCATAGCTCATGAACAAAAAACTCTAGTCATTTTCATTTTCATACTTTGTTGACATTCCACATGCATCTTCATACATTTTTGTCACTTGCCATCTCATTTGTAAGACCTGCCAGTCTATTGAAGCTGGAGAATTTTCCACTTATCCCAATCAATAAAACATTCCACACTTTGTACAACGTATATGTATGCGTATGTTTGTGTGCGTGTGTGTGTGTGTGTGTGTTTAACTGTGTACGGTGAAAAGTCCCAATGTGTGCACATGTGTATGTGACCTAATTTGTGTGGTGTGTTGGGTTGTGTGCCTTCGTTTTTACACGAGTACTTTGATATGTGTATAAATATTTTGTCTCATTTCTTTTTGTTTGTTAACTTAACAGAGGTATGATTTTTTTTTCTCACCGTACTGTGCCTTAAAATTTAATTTAGCTGGAGATGAAACAACTTTCCCACACATCACTGAATTATTATGACGTCTGCATCTATCATTTCATTTTGATCGTTTGTTTAGGTTTTTGTAGTTTTTTCCATTACCATTTTTTTGTGTTGCTCAGTTGTTCGTTCCTTCATTAGCGATATCTTTCTAACTCTGTATGATAATATTTTTGTTTTGTTCCTACATTAAGTGGTTAAAATTAAATTAAATTCCTACATTAAATGATTTCATAAAAATGTGGGTCGATATTCAAGCAAAATTTTGACGAAATATTAAACAAGTTCTAGAGCAATTTAAAATTACAGTCCATATGACGTGCAGCGCATACTACCTATTACAAATTCAATTTATGTTATGTAAAAATTCTCGGAAAAATCTTTAAAAAAATCTCGGAAAATCTTTGTTTAGAATCGTTAAAAAATGTAATCCGACATTTTTAACATACCGTAGCATATTGAAAAATATAAATAGAATATTTTACAATGATATATATTTATAATATTATAGTAAATTATTATCGTATACAAAATTCTCAGTAGCAGCATGTACTAGAGCTAGCATACACGCACATGTAGCGGTCACATTCAAGTTCATGTTTTCGGTTTGTGATCTTGCAAACATACGGGAAACATATCTAATGTTGATAGTTAAAGGTAAAAGTAAAAAATGACTGAAACGTTTAAAGCTACGCGCTCCGCAAATGTGATCCTGCGTTGTCTCTTAATCAATTTCGTAAAAGACTGAAACACCATCTTTTTGTCTAAGCTTTACAGTGCTAATGTCTTTTTCTTTCCATTCATTGCATTGCTTTAGTGTGCTGCTATAATCGATAGCGCCTCTGAAATCTTTTTAAAGGGTGCTGACAAACACACCAATAAATAAATAAATATATATATAAATATCAAAAAATAAAATGAAAATAAGATACCAAACACTAAAAATAGAATAAAATGTGATGTTCTAACAAAAGGCGTCCCATCCCTAAGAACGCTACGATGATGACAGATGATGCAATTTTTCATGTTTCATTTTTTTCCTTTTCACGGATCTCACGACATAAGTCGGTGGGTGTGTCTGGTGACCTCAAGTTACGTGACGGCCAGCCGTGTGTGCTTGCATGGGATGTTGATGTGATGTGATGTTGTTGTGATGTGATGTTGTTGTGATGTGATGTCGATGTAATGTGATGTTGTTGTTATGATGTGATGTTGATGTTGGTTTAAAGTGACGTTTATGTTGGAGCGATTGATTTTTAAGCATTTCGGTGCAACTTCGCTTCGAGTTTTCAGCTTCTTCTGCAAATAAAATTGAACTGTAATTAATGTAATATGGTGTGTGGTGTTGATATCATTTAAAATGGCGTGATGTTGATGTGATGTAATGATGATTTGATGAATGAAGGATTGATGACAACAACTGCTGTTTCGTTTCGTGAGCTAGATCTGTTTGATTCAGTTTAGTTATTCACAATTCTAGTTTTGTCAAATTTGCTACAAATAAATTTTACACATTTTCAACGATTCTTTCAATATATTCATCTTCACAAAGTCTTTAACAAAATAACAGTAACAGAAAATTGTATTAAAAACCTCAAAATAATACTTAAAATTACTGATACAACTTAAGAGCAATCAAGTATATTAAAAATAAACATCGAGCAATGAACAATGAAAATTTTTTAATCACTTAACATAACATCGCATGTGCAAATAATGATCCAATCCTATTGGCTAGTGAAATGCGTCTTTAGCGGAAGTAGGCGTGGTCTCAACTGACCAATAGGAATAATTCTACTTGAAAAGGCATGATGGCACGCTTTAAAAATTATAAAATCATTTAATAGAAGTTTCTTTTCATGAATTTTTTAAAATAACATTAATAAATTTGAAATGAAATTAACTTTTAAAGTTGTTGAATTAAAAGTTTTATTATAGACTAAATAAATGTTTTCTCACTTTTTGACAATAAAAAAAATAATAAGCATTAAACAGTTTTGAAAAGATAAATATTTATATTTTATCTGAATAAAACAAAAATCAAAAACAATTCCTCACCTCATTCACGCTTCACGGGGGCTTACAAACAAATCAATGTATATTATATATATATATTTATTTATTTACATGTACTTATATACAAACTCATACATGTATATACAAACACACACGCACATACAAACTTACATACATTTTTACAAACATATATACATACATATATGCATACATAAACACACATAGGTACATACATACATATATACATGCAATTATTTATAAAGATAAACATACACACACATACATACCTACATATATACATACATACATACATGCATACACACACATACAAACATGCATGCATGTATAAATACATACATATTCATGACGTCAGAACTTGGAGATAACGATGATTGGACAATTAGCGCCGGCGGAAAGTCTTGCCCTGTAGAAAAAAATTTGCAATCTGTCCACCGCTTTGAAAGTTACGTGGAAGTGGATGATGATGATGATGACGATGATGATGATGATGAGGAGGAGGAGGATGATGATGACGGTGGTGGTAGTGGTAATGATGATGATGGCGAAGAGGATGATGATGACGATAATGATGAGGATGCACTCGGTTTTATGATGAATTACTACACACACATAAGACCATGTTTGCGCACACACGCTATGGTTCAACTCCTCACCTTCAAATAATGTACGTACACCTTGTCAAGTGAACAACTGTGCACACAACAACGTAACCCATACGCACACGCACACGCATACGTACGAATACAAATACATACAAGAAAACGTTTAAATACATAGAAGTAATCTCACAGGTGTAGCGAAATTCAGATGTATACATCTTTGTGAAGTCATACAAACATACATAGAGAAAAACATACACAAATGCATGGTATACGTAAATGTTGGTAAAAGACCATAATTTTTACAATATTCTATAAATTCTGATGGTGATTCATTCGGAATCGAAATATGGTCTTATTTGCAGCATGAATTCGGAAAATAAGTTTATTTTGAATTTTAATAAACTAAACGTTCGCCAAAAAACTTTTGTGAGAAAAATTGAAAAAACGAACTACAAACATATTAAAGCCAAACATTCGGTAGAATTTATAGAATATTGTAAAACTTATACATACATAGACATACACACAAAAAGATAGACACATACACACACATACATACATACACGCAATATATACGCAGGCATACAATCACGCAAGTGCATAACGGCAGGCTGATTGAATTGGTAGAGACTGAAAATTGGACGAACGATTGCCGCAAACAACGTTACATCAGTTTTGCGCTCGTACGTATTCACGATTTTGAATTAACTACGAAAAAAATTGTTTTTTTGCTTATGCTGGTAAAAAAATATTAGCAATTTTTCGCATTTATTTTGATATAGACAATGTAGCTCTATTGTTGGTGTTTTAACTTTTTGAATGAATTCTTTGGCAGTTTTTCAGTTTTTTTATTTTTACTTTTATTTTGTACAGTTTAAAAATTTCGATTTGCTGGTAGGTCGTTTTTAAAATTTCATCAGCGGTGAGAGGCATGCAAACTGTTTTACTCCAATCTACATTACATTAATTGCTAAAAAAAATTAAATTCATTTAAACAATTTTTTTGATTTAATCAAAATGTGTTGAGAGCAAAACTATGAAATAGAAAGAATGTCACAAAAAGCATACGATAAAACAAAAAATTTGATAAACTACACACGCATGGATGGTGGCGGGTTTTTCAATAATTTCTTCAAATCGTTCAACCTTAATATCATCCAAATATACCAGTGTAGAACATTTTATCACGCAATTGAAATCATGATACATGATACACGTTTGATATAAGGATACATGATGCACATTTAATTTAATGATGCATGATGCACATTTGATATAATGATACATGATACACATTTTATATAATGTTATATGACACGCATTTGATAAAATGATACATAATGCACATTTGTTTGAGTGACGCATGATACAATGATACATGATACACAGTTTGAGATAGAAATCAAACCAGGCAGTCACGTTTATGTTATAGTCTTAAACCTGGCTGTTAAGTGTGTAACTCGCACTTTTACAGTCTGAGCTATCTTATTTGAAAATAAAAATTAAACAACTTTCAAGTTTTCACATAATGACAGTGTGGCTTTTTTCTAATTCAAAATATTATAAAACATGAATATCTTTTTATAGATCATTGTATAATTTAATATTTTCGGATCTGGAAAAAAATTCAGGACAGCTATACCTATACATAGTAATTCAAATTGATTAACATTCACTAAAATCTTAGAAAATTATTAAAAATTATTAATTTTTAAATTATTAAAAAAAACTACTTTTTATTTATTTACTGAAAAATAGAATACTTTCAAACGTGAATTCTCTACAGCAAAAAATTCACATCACATGAAAATACGAACATTTGTCCTTTACAAAAACCACGTAAAACCTGCAGTGGTAAAATCAGTTCTAAATGTTGAACTGCATATATGTTCTATACATTAAAAATAAGACATGCAAAGAACTTGATCAAGTCATATTTCTTCAAACATGTTTACACAACCAGATTTACTTTCATAAGATTCGATCGTCCTACAAACCTATACTTTCCTACATACATACATACGTACATACAATTATGTATACAAACATACAAAACAATACAAAAATCTTTATATATGTGTATATATTCTCTCTCTCTCTCTTTCTCTTTCTCTCTCTCTCTCTCTCTCTCTCTATATATATATATATATATATAATATGGGAATTTATGATAACATATACAAACAAACCCACAAATGCACATACACACACTAATAAATCATTTATATGCAAAATTGAATATATATATATTCCTATTGAGAGCATCTAACAAAATGTCATACAAACATAGGGCAATAAAAATACCATATAAATATACCAATACCTAGCTATGTATATAGACCAATACCTATATATATATATATATATACACACATACCTACCATATATATAGACATAGACACATACATACCTATGTATATAGACACAAATGTACATATAAGTTTGTGTATGAATATATGCATACACATGAATGTACACATCAGCGTGTATGGGTATGTATACATACTGAATATAGCGCCTAATGCTTTCGCCTACTATGATGAGCAGATGGAATTTAGTGAAACTCATTTGTCTCATCAGCGACAGAGCTGACTTGTTCTTGGTCAGTCGCACAGTCAGTATTTTATATTTCATACATGTTCCTAGTCTCGTAAATATGTTTGCGTGTGCGTGCGTGCGTGCGTGTTCACGTGCGTTTTATGATATTATTGTATATATTGGAACTTTGTGTATTTATATGAATGTGTGTATGTGTGTGCGCGGGGTGTGCGAGCAAGTTCGTTTGTGTTTGTTGAGAGAGTTAGTGTATATAATATTATCTTTTATTGCATTTATCAGCTGTCGACCGCTAATCTGACTTTTGGCAAAAATATAATAACACGTTGTTACAATTTTTCTGCTTGTTTGCATGTTTGTTTGTATGTTTGTTTGCATGTTTGTATGTTTGTTTGTATGTTGAATTTTTGCGTGCGTGTGTAAATTTGTCTTTAATTTCTGTTAACAACTTAATAACGTGACCTGCATTCATTCAGGCATCAACCTAGGTAACATCAAGTAAGGGGATTTTCATTCGATTTTCATTCCAATTGTATCTTGTGGACATCTTTGAGTTCATCTCGTCATTAACTTTATGATTGGCTACTTAATGCTGACGTCATCGATACGCCAATAATGTAACAAATATCTTTCGTTTCGAATATTAATTACGCACTGACATTTTTAATGGTATATATGAAACTGGAAATAAATAGTTATAATTTGGAAAATCAAATAAATATTAAGAAATTATTTTAGTTTATATTTTAAAAATATAATCGAAAGAGTTGGTGAAAAAAGTTTTGACAGTGAAAATGATTAGCAATCAAAGCAACATGGGTAGCAGCGGAAGCAGTAGCCACAGCAGCAACACTTCTAACAACATCGGCGACAGTAGCGACAACAACATACAGCAACAACGAAAGGATCGAAAAAAATTTTCCGTCATCGATGATTTCGCCTCCCTGTATTCATCCCTCGGCTACCACAATAACAGCCACATCGGCTACTTCGGTCACGTGAACGATTCCTGCGCGCTACCATTTGTACCGCAACACAGCTACAACAACCAGTTCTTGGATAGTAGCAGCAGCAGTAGCATCAACAACAACCACTTGGTTAGTAACAACCAACAACAACACAACATTCCATCCAGGGCAAACACTCTTCATGGTACTAACGAACAACATCCTTCGGGTTAGAATTTTTTTATGTTTAAACTCTGAACGTATATTTTTTTCTACAAATAAAAACAATTTTTTATTTTTATACACGTTGTCTTCAATTTGTCCAGCGAAATTTTTCAAAAATATTCCAATTAAATAATTTTTTTTAAATGTAATTATATTTCGAATCGACGGTTTTTTAAATTTTCAAACTTAGTGATTTCAGCGTTGACTCATATTTGTTACATAGTTGGAAACACTGTAAATTTTCAACATTCAACCTTTGTGCATGATAGGTACAGCTAGTTTACACAATTAGCAAATGAAATCTTTTCAAAAATTTCTACAAATATTTTTTACGAGTGCCCCTACCCTGTCAAACATTTTATAACATCTTTTAAAAAATGAAACCAATTCAAACAGGTAAATACCTTTAATACTGTTAAGATGTCAAGATATGCGTTGATAATTTTGAAGCACACATACGTTATTAACACGCACGTATGCAGTATACACACGTACATCAATGGGATGAAAGGAGAGGAATTTAAAAAAAAAATTAAATCATAATTGTTTTAATATTCAGATGCTAAAAAGAGCCTCTAAACTCTAAAAAAGAGTGACGGTCAACAAATTTTAATAACAGTGATAATGAATTTGCCAAATTTTTTTTGTTGTTTTACTTGATAGCGATGACAATTTTGTTTTGTTTTTTGTTATTTGTTATTAGATAGAAAAAATTTCATTAAATATTTGTTATATTGCGTTGAAAACTGGAATCAAACAGACGGAACGTTCAAGAAAATAAAATCAGAAAACGCGGTTGGCGTCAGCTCAAGTTTATTTGCAGCTTCCTCTAGCAACAACAACAACAACCACAGCCACAACAACAACAGTCACAACAACAGCAACAACGGCAATAGCAATGTTAACAACAACAACAACACCAACAACATCAGCAGTTGTCAAGGAGGAATCAATCTCCTTAGTTGTAATTCATTGCCGCCAATTTCCTCATCATCTTCCTCCTCCTCATCTTTTCCATCATCTTCATCTTCGTCATCAGCTTCCTCCATGTTACCACCCTCACTTACGTCTGGTCTGCACAACCCAGCAACCTGCCAGACGCCGGCCAGACGTCGACACAGGACCACATTCACACAGGATCAGCTGCAAGAACTGGAGACCGCATTCGCCAAGAGCCACTACCCTGATATTTATGTTCGTGAGGAGTTGGCCAGGGTCACCAAGTTGAATGAGGCTAGAATTCAAGTGAGACTCGTTTGCAAATTATTTCTATTCAAGTTCACAATGTAACTGATTCAACTTTTTAAAATTTTATAACAATCCCTTTGTTTAACCGTGTTTTTCATAACTATAAAGTTTATTAGCAATAAAAGCTATCAGATTAATTCACGCATATTAATTAATTTATGACGTATGTTGTCAACTGCCGAAAAAAACTGTGACCAACAAAACATTAAACAACACTCAAAAACACTGTACACAAAAATATTTGACTCACGCACAAAAATCGTACGCGAAACATTCATTCACGCAATATCGGTAGGTGTGGTTCCAGAATAGGAGAGCCAAATACAGAAAACAAGAGAAACAGCTGGTGAAGTCACTGAATCCCGGAGCTTCGGCTTGCACGATGAGGAATCTGTACCACCACTCCATGGGCAGGTCAACTTATCCCTATCCTGGCTGCTCCGGAAACTCTATGGTCAGGTCAGCCAGCTGCAGACGAGTTGCATCTGTAGCAGATGAGTTGTCACTCGTCTGCTACAGATGAAAAATTATTATTTTATTGTTTTCATTTCGGTCACTAGTCTCTAACAAGTACCATATCATATATCAAAATTATGTTGAAGCCTTAGAAAATCGAGTTAACGTAATTTTTTTTAGACGTTTCAGACATGCAGTTCTGCTGAAATTAACTCATTCGATAGTAGAATAGTCTTTGAATGTTTTGTCTGCTAGGATGAAAATAGGATCTCTTTAGATATTTTGAAGCCAGAGCACTTTTTTCATTTTATTAATAAATTCACTCATTAAAGATACCATACTTTGTAAACAGACAAGACAACACTTGATGTAGAGAGAAATATCAATAAGGTCACAGTTCACTCCCTAGAATGTTAATACGGTAAATGAGAGAGAACCACTAAAATACATTCGGCGACTACTAGTTTGAAGAAAAAATAAATAAAGAAAAGTGTTTTTGTGATTATTTCTGTAAACAGTACAACAAATTTTCTGAAAACTTTCTTAACACAACAAACAACTAACTAACTATCAGATACTCCCTGCCAAACTCTGGCGGGTACTCCTCCATGGCGCAGTTCTCCGGCCTGGGCTCCATGAATCACGTGACCGCAAACGGAAGTATGGTCGCCATGACAGGCTCCATGGCGGGTCTGACTCAGAATCAACGTCTCCCGCCTATGGTTTCAGATTACGGCCTTAATTTAGTAAGTCGATCGGTTGCTCTATCAAGGATTGTAGTCACGCTTTTTTAACGTTTTTTTGACCCCCGTCACAAAGTGCCACAAATATTTAGACCCCCTCCCTCCTTGAAGCGGGACATCCCTTATGGACGGCCCTTCATATCATCAACATGACTGCTAGGCGGTCTGTTTTTTATGTGGAAAAGAATAAAAATAAACCATAAATCAATATAAATGTATATATTTGTTTTGAATAAAATCTCGATATAACAATTACTATTTGCAACAAAAGTATTCTGAAAATGTTATACGGTAGAGATATTTGTATGACGTTGTGATTATTTTAATCTAAGAAAACCTTTGAATCTGTACAAAACGGATTGCACAAGGTACATAAAAACAGAAAAATAAGAATTTTTTTAAATTTACAAATCTGATAAAAAAAAACAGAAAAAATATAGAAAATTTGAATCAGGGCCAAACTCCACAACTACATACAACCATTCAAAACCCGACAGGACCATGAAGATGATTGGTACAACAAAAGTTTGAGTGCACTGCGTATGAACCAGCATGCAAGTTTTGCCCCATCCATGCTCCCTTACCAGACGTAAAAAAAACTTTCTTTCAGTCGAAAATCTTCCAATATAAACTAACATTAAAAGATACATAAACAGTATTATTGTTAATAAATTGTTGATAAATTAAACATTAATTGTTAATAATTAAATTTTAAATGTTTAATTTTTTTATTCCATTTTATTCACAAAAAAGTGAAAAATTAACAATTATTCATAATTGTCATAAATGTTAATTATCACTTTAATATTCATCAAATTTTTATGTATTCTAATAAGTTTTAATTTATTATTTCTTTATTTCTTATCTTGAGAATGTTATAAACACACATGTTAGCAAATTAGATTTAAATTTGATGATTTCCATGTAGTTAGTCCGCACGCGCTCCCAATGATTATTATTCCATATCACAGGAACTCGCAAAATTAGTTTCATAAGATTCGTTCGAATTTCGAAAAGCCGGCAACTAATCTAGCAGCGGCGTTCAGAACTGTGATTGAACATCATCTTGTTACAACTCTGACGGACACATTCATACCATCATCAGTTAGGTTGCTGCATAAATCAAACACGCTGAATCGACTCTGACGTATCTTTTGATTGCTTGATCTTATTGCTTCTTTGTCTTGAGAAACATTGTTCGCAAAGTTGAGGGTTGTCGTCGACAGATTCGGACACAATTCGGACACATTGTGACTCCAAGTTCTCTAGCTGTGTTGTCGGAGTCTTGACTCAATCTATGGGAACTTTCCCCCAACACATGCCACGGTTTTCAATGTTTAGTTACATATAATGAAAATTAAATTACACAAAAGATTAAAAAAGAGTTTACACCATAGCGAAAACTTAAAGTTTCTTTCAAATAATAACAATAGATCATAATGATAAAAAACAAACATAACAAAATGAAACAAATGAATAACAAACAGTGGTACTGGCAAGCAAGCAATTAGCCCGCACAGCATACGTTGCACACAGCGGGCAGTCCAGTTCTTGAGCTTATTGAGTTGTTTGCATGAGATTCTCTTTCCTTTTCTCTCTCTCTCTCTCTCTCTTTCTCTCTCTCTCTCTTACTTTCCCTTTTTCTGTTTCTCTTATTTCTTTTTGCTTCTCTCTTTTTTCACTCTTCTTATCTTTCTTTCTTTTCCTCGATCTCTCCTTCTCCATCCTTCTTTTCTTCCATTCTCTCTTTCATGTAAAGTACCGACTACGTCATAAGGTGCATTATTGTTATTATTATTCCAATTGTTCTTCTTATTTTTATTAATAATATTATTTATTGTTGCTATTATAATTATTATTATTATTATTGTCGTTTTTAATATTATAATTATTATTTAGTAGTAGCATTAGTAGTGGTAGTATGATATTCAAATTCTGATAACATTATTGATTATTACTTATTGGTTATTTTTATTAGATTAAAAAGTATAGCTCTCACAGATCACGTACACAAACACACACATATATACACACACACTAACATACAAACTCACAAACATACAAGCTATCACATACATACATACAAACTCACACACGCACGCACGCACACAGACACGTCACACACAAACTGCATAGACGTAAACCAACATTCGAGCATTTATCTTCAATATTTGGGAAAAGTTTTCAATCAACATCATTGTTCAAAATGAAACTTTATAAAATTTAATAAGTGCCATTTTAAAAATCAAAAATATTCATTGAAGTAATTAACAATTCCCTAATTGAGTAATTAATTAATTAACCAATTAACTAACTACGCAAATGCTAAATTCTGCCTAATGAAAATGATTATATATTGTATAATCGTTGAATATTAATTGGACAAGTATATATAGGGTTATTATTATTATTGTTGTTGTTATTATTTTTATTATTAGTATTGTTATTATTATTATTATTATTATTAGCCTTTAAACTTCATTGGGTCAATTTCTGCTAGAATCCTTTCAGAAAAACACACTAACAAAAACATTATTATACAACACAATAATAATACTAATAACACGAAACGCAGTATAAGTTGGAAAGGCACTAAAATACATTTAAACCAAATGGATGAACTAATTGAAAAAGTAATTTTACTAAAGTAATTACAAAATAAATAAACATTTACCAGTTTAGTTTCAATTCGACTAACTTTATCTATTAATTTGTTCATTCATTTAATAACTAATCTATCCGGTATCTATCCATCCATCCATCTATCCATTTATTCACCTATCTCTCCATCTATCTATCCATCCATCAATCTAACCATCCATCAATCCGTTCATCCAGATATCAATTTCATCCATCAATTTGTTCATCCAGATATCAATTTATTCTTTTATCTATTAATTTATTACGATAATGATGATGATTGCTATGATAAATAGCGCCTCTGATTTATGAAGCTGCGGGGTGCCGCATAAATGTTATTATTATTATTAATATTATTATTATTGTTGTTGTTGTTATTATTATTATTAATATTATTAAATATTTAGATGAAGTAGAAAAACGAAACCGCTGATAAAAATGATATAATTTTTATTCTACTTCGAGACAGGTTTTTACGGGAAAGAATAAAGTTTCTCATGGAGCACCAAAACACTTTCATAACTTCAAAAAAAAATAATAAAAAAATTTTTTTTTAAAAATTGGCAATAAGATTCATTGATCAAGAGCAATATTTTCAAATAAGACACGTACAATTTTTGCTAAAAATTTGGTTCGTACTTCTTCCACTTTAAATAATAATTAAAACTAAAACTAATCACTTAAGTTAGTCGTATGAAAATGATATTATTTAATGTTTACGGTGTTGTCGTCGTTGTCGTTGTTTGTAATGTTTGTTGTTGATTGTTTTGTTGTTGTTCGTTTTTATGTAAGCCACGTAAAATTTTTAAATAGTCAATAAGTTGTTGTGGAGGTGGGGGCATGTCGTCTAAGCGGGGCTGATTGACAGATTTGTCGGAATGTAAGTTATCCTGGTTTGTTGTTTGTTGTTGTTGAAGTAGTTGTTTATGCTGTTGTAGTTTTTGTTGTTGATGTTGTTGTACTTCTTCATTTTGAATTACACCACCAAATCCAAGCTTCGGTAATTCATCGTTCAGGTCATCACTCACTGTGGAGCTTTTCACAGAGGCAAGTGTGTTTACTGCCAAGTTATTAATCGCATTAGGATTGTTGTTAGTAGTATTGGTGTTGATGTTATTGTAACTAAAATTAGAGTTGTTGTTGCCGTTATTAGAGTAATTAATGTTACCATTGTTGTTGGAGTTGCAGGACAAAGGCGACGTCAACTTAGTGAGAGCACTTCTGCATGGAGGAGCAGGAATGCCGCAACTTCCACCGCTGCTACCACTGCTGCTTCCGCTGAACCGACTGCTACTACCATTTGAGATGATGCTGTTGCAGTTACTTCTCAAAAGATGCCCATTCTCAACTTCGTGTGTGCAGTTGTTGCCGTTGAAAAGCTGTCTGTAACCGAAGGAGAAGGAATGGTTCATTGAGTGGCCTCTATTCAGATTGTTGACGTCATTTTTTAGTGGCGATGGTTGGTTGTGGGTGGAGGAGTAATATTTTTTCATGGTTAGTGAGCGGTTGGATGGATTCTTGGGCTCGTGAAAGGACCTGCTGTGTGAGAGATGGTAGGGTACTTCGTAGTCGTGCTGATGTTTTTGCTGCTGTGGTTCTTGGTGGTGTCGTTGTTGTTGTTGGCAGTGGTTTGTGGGTTTAGACTTCATATCATTTTTGTTTTGTGCCTGGTAATGGAAGCGACATTAATTACATCAACAACTGATTCTTAATGAAAAATTTGAATAAATTTGACAAAAAAAATTCCAATTGTTAAAAATTAAAAACAAATAACTAGCTTTGTATTGTAAGAACAATTAACAAACAATCAACAAAACAAGCCGCTGACCAAAAACTGAAATATTTCGGGTGTGGGAGGCAGAGGAATATCGAAGGCATTCAACTGCTGTTGTAAGGCCATCTGTCGCAAATCCTTCAAACTCTCACCATCTTCCAACACGTTCGTCACAACGGGAATATCCGGAATGTTGGTTTGGAAGGTTTTGGGATCGTTGAATGACCCATTCCTTTGCAAACTGCTCTCGTTTAACCTCAGGCGTCTCTTCTCGGAGTCCAACGGATCTTGACTTTTCGATTTTGATAGTTTTCTTAAGCTGTTGTATTTTTGTGGAGAACTGAGATCGTCATAATAATCATTGTAGTTGTTGTTGTTGTTATTGTTGTTGTTATTTGTATTTTTGTCATGGCTCAGTTTGACGTCATTGCTATTGAGAATTAAATCCGGTGACGTCATCACGCGTGATTGGTTGTTGAAGGTTCGGAAAGTTATGTAAGAGGGCGGGGTAATGGCGTCATTTATGTACTCGTAGTTGGGATCGGGAGGAGGAAGGTGGAGTGGATATCTGGAAAGTGGGAATCTATCCAAGAGAGATGTTTTGCTTGGCGCCACAGTGTCCGCGAACCACGTGTTGTCCGGGTAGGAAATGGATGTTTTCAATGCGGGAGCTTGTTGGCTGTTGATGAATTGATCGTTATGGAAGCTGCTGTTAAGAATGTTACACTTTAGAGCGTATCCATAATTATTGTTGTTGTTGTTGATGATGTTGTTGTCGTTGTTGTTGTTGCTGCTGTTGTTGTTGCTGTTGTTGTTGACGGTTTTGTCAGCAAAAGCGTTGTAACAGTTAAAATTGTTGTCTAGGATATCGATGCCACTGTTCGTAATGTTGTTAAGATTGTTGCTGTTAGAGATGGGGTTCGTCCTTTTTTGGTCCAAATCAGAAGGTTTCTTCCTGGTAAGTGTGCCAACAACCTCTCCATCGTCCCTTCTGGAGATGTGCCTGCTAACCGTAGATGTGAGAGGGAGTATGGGTCTCTGGAGGGAGGACCTGCTATTTGAAAAGGTGTGAAATCGTTGAAATGGGGATCTCGTCAAAGATCTGTTGTCGTACGGTATGTTGGAGGAGTTAGCCATCAGGTTGTTAATGATGCTGCTGGTGTTGGCGTTATTATGCATATTTTCTGCTAACAAATCCGGGACAAGATTGGGACTGTTGTTTTCGTTGATGCTGTTGATGTAACTAGTACTATTGCTTGGGTGATCACTCGTGTTCACTTCTCTCTTTCGAAAGTTGTTGAAATCATCGGAATGGACGGAATCAGTGCGCGAGTGTTTTAATGAGGAATTTTCGTTTGTCAGGATGGAAGAGCAGTCTCTTAGAGAAGCTGACGAGAAGTGTGGCTTTTGGATTGACGCTATCCTGTCTAGTTCGTCGTCAATTAAGTTACTCCAGCTCGCTGCTGCTAATTGATGTTGTTGTTGTTGTTTCATTTGTTGTTGTTGTTTCATTTGTTGTTGTTGTTGTTGCTGCTGCTGCTGCTGCTGCTGCTGCTGCTGCGGTGAAAAGTATGTAGTCAGCGGCCGTTTGTAGTTGTGGTATAGTAGCTTTCCGTACTGAAAATTAATAATAAAAAATTTATTTTGTAAAGCGCATTTCGATGTAGAAACATTTTGCAATATTTTAATCCTTTTGGATTTTAGTTGAGAAATATTTTACAAAGTTTATAAAAACTAATTTTTTAATATCTTTACCTTAACGATTCTTAGGTTATCAACCCAGTTTTGCAATGTTTTGGCGTCATCGGCACATAGGAAGTACTTTATACCGGGGTACTTTGAGTTGACTTTGATCATATTGTTCAACTGTAAGTGTGAAAAACAGTTATTTATTGTATAAATTAATTTGAATATATCGGACATATAACTAAATACAATTTCAATAAGTTTTTTTTTATCCAAGTTAATTAAATCTAATTAATATATTAACTAGGCGATCATCTAAGAATATCGTACATATGAATTTTCTCACTGGTATTTTAAAAAATTGAATTTATTTGTTACTAATAATATAATGAAATGGTAATATGTCAACACATATTTTTAAATGTTCCAATTAACTTATCGTAAACCAAACCGAATAAACAATTTGAATGAAAAATAATAACTGCTACTGCAATATTAACATGAAATAATAATTTTATTTAAGTTTTTCCCAAAAATAAATTGAAAAAACTCAACTGACCTTAAGAGCGAAACCGAACTGCGTAGGTGCTTTGAACTCGTGGTCCCAGCCCTTCAAACTTGTGTAGATGTCAACATCTGACATGTTGTGCAAGCATGTCAGATCAGAAGGCTTCTATGTTAATGATTCAAGATTCAAAAATTTTAAATTGATCTATTTTTCAAAATTAATGATTTTTAATTAATCCATCTATATTCATTTATCAAGATATAAGACAATCCCTCTCAGATGAGATTTAATCCATCTATCGACTGATCAATCATGAATTCAGCCCACAACCATCAACAACAACACATTTTTTTATTCCTACAAGCGATTAAAAGTAGAACTCCCAATCTAACATTCAATTTTCCCTTCAGAGAGTAATAAAGCCCTGACGCTCTGAGAACAAAATGTAATTTCTTCCACGACTTCTTATTGGCTGGCCTCAGGTAAAGATGCCCTGAGCACTCGGGGTTGTAGGAATCTTTCATTAAACTTGAGTTTATCTGCAAATTATTTTCAATAAAAATTATTTTCGGTTTATAGATCACATTTAATATTTAGAAACATTTATTATTATTATTTATAACATTATTATTATTATGGTTGTTATTATTTTCCCAATTTTCAAAGCTTGTTTAAGGCTGATCATTGACGAATTCATGGTTCAACAAGATCCCATAGAGAATATTATTACTATTATTATTATTATTATTTGTTAAATCATCATTTAAACGTGCATGCATTCTGAAATAACTACTAATATAACTCAAAACCGCAAAAAAATCTAGACAAAAAAGAACCAAAGTGACGAAAACTACATAGATATAATACTTGTTCGTTTTTGAAAACGTCGTATTTATGTTCTATGTTGACGAACCATAGCCTGTGATCTTGGTCATGTGACCGCTTCTTTAATTCATCCATCACCAGTAAATGTTCCTCCATCAATCGTTCTTCAATATTTTAATTTTTTTTTTAATTGAAAAATTAATAATTTTTTGAAAGCAAGTTTTACAAAATAAGTTTAATTTTAAAAATTACTCAATAAATCTAAGCAACCATGATGGAATGATTAATTGAACGAACCGAAAGAATGATTGATTGTTTAATAAAAAAAAAACAATAACACATGCTTGAATGTACCAAAAACTAAATAAAAAAAATACAATATTATAGATGAATGGTTGATCGAAAAAACGAACAATCTAAAAGATGAAAAATGAACAAACGAAAAAATGAAAGAACAAACTAACGAACGAACGAACGGATAAATAATAATCACAAACAGAAACATGAAAAAAACAAGTAAAATAACATATTCAACAAAACTTATTACAAAACCATCAACCTACCCATACGAATGTTTTCCCATTCTTCAACAATGGACCACGATTTGGAAGGGGCATGTCTGTACTTTTTAATGAGAATACTGCTCAGCTGTTCAACAGTCGTCTGGCCGTCTATAGATATCGTTTTACTGCTATCATCTTCCGAGTAAATTTTAACAATTACCTGAAATTCGGAAAGTTTAAATGATTTAGACTATAAATATTATAGTAAATAAATAATTTCAAAAAAGTATTTTTATGTTTTAATTATATAAATAATTTTGTTGAAGTTATTTTCTCAATGTTATATATGTTCATTATATAATATTCTATGAAAATTAAAGTGAATTAATGTAATTTGAATTTATGTAATTGCTAATGTAATGTGATGTAATGTAATGTGGTGTAATGTAATGCGATGTAATCAATATTTTTAGCAGATTTAATAAATTGTGAGTTTTTACAACTTTAAAGGCTTTGGTAAAAAACATACAGCAGAAATAATCAGGAGAAATAGTACTGCATCTATACGATAAAAAAAACTAATCATTGTCGCGCACACACACACACAAACACACACACACACGTACGCACGCACGCACACACAAATACAAACAAATAGCGAAGCGCAGACGTCAAACCACATCCCAGCAGAACAGAAGAAACAAGAATTACAATTATAATACTGCACCTAACCAACTCAATGTAAGTCGATAATGAGAATAAATGACATGAAAATAATAACAATAATAATAAAAATAAAAAAAATAATAATATAATAATAAATTATGCACAAGTAGGAGTTGAAATGTCTTCCCCATACATTAAAACTTTTCAAAGAAACGCTACAAGGACAAAATATAAAAAGACACGAACCAACAAATACACAGACAGATAAATAAACACACAAACAATCAAACATTCAATCAAATATACATACAAACAAATAAATATACAAACAAATACACAAACAAATAAATATACAAACAAACAAATGCACAAACAAACAAATGTTTATGAGTATACAAACCTAAATAATCAAACTTGAACATACAGCATCATCTTCACTATCATTATCATCATCACCACAATTATAAAAAGAATAATCATCGTCGTCATCGGCGTTATCATCTTCATCGTCATCTTTGAAGATAGGTAGGTCGGTATTTCTATTGATTTGCAATAAGAAGAGGTAGCGATACAAGCGCGTTTCGTTACGTATGAACAAATGTACGTGTTAATGTTTGTTGGTATGTATGTATGTTTGTTTGTATGTGTGTGTGTGTTTGTTTGTATGGTTGTTTGTATGTATGTGTATATATTTGTGTGTACGTGTGCTGCAAAAAGCCGAAAATGACACCATCATAATAGTTTTTTATCAAAACAATCATCATTTTCATCACCATTATAAAAACCATCATAGTAACTATCATCATCGTCGTCGTTACCATCATCTTCTTCTTCTTCATCTTCATCATCATCATAAACATCATCATCAACATCACTATCACCACCACCACCATCATCATCACTGAAGCAAAAACAATAAAACTCGTTTGAATATACTTAAAAATGAATTGTTATCATCATCTATAATGAATGTCTGTATGTGTGCGTGTGTTTGTGCGTGTGTGTGTTTGTTTGTGCGTGTTTGTTTGTGTGTGTGTGTTTGTTTGTGTTTGTTTGTGTGTGTTTGTTTGTGTGTGTTTGTTTGTTTATGTGTGTGTGTGTGTGTGTGTGTGTGTGTGTGTGTGTGTGTGTGTGTGTGTGTGTGTGGTGTGTGTATCTAAGAAAATGTGGGTGTTTAAGAGAGAAAGAGAAAACTATAAAATAAAAGTAAAGTGGTGATTTGAGAAGTAAATCTTGGATAGAATTTAAGGTGATAATTAAAGTAGAAACTTGGGAGTAGAAGTGTGTGTATGTGTGTGTGTATGTGTGTGTGTACGTGTGTGTGGGTTAATTGTTAGTGTTATTCACAATTCAAGTCTCTACACTTATGTAGATGCAAAGTCCGGTCCCATTACAAAAATGACGCTGGTGACGATGATGAGAATGATTATGATAATGATTATGATAACGATTATAATGGCGATGATAATGGTGATAACGATTATGTTGGTAATGATAATGATTATGGTAGTGATGATAATGATAATGGCGATGATAATAATAAAGAGGATGAAGATGGTGACGATGATGATGATGGTGATGATGATGGTGATAATGATGGTGATGATAATAATGGTAATAGTTATGATAATAGTGATGATTATGATGATTGAAATATCAAGAAAGTTGACGAATATGTTGATTTGATGATTATTACAACAACAATAATTGCTTGTAACAAAATGATTTTAGTCAAAATTATGCGTATATAAAAAAATAGCCGTAGAAAACACCAACACGCACCCACACGCACATAGATGTTGCATTTATATATGTGTGGGTAAACACACACACACACACACACATATATGTGTGTGTGTGTGTGTGTGTGTTTGTGATCACACACATGCACACACACGTACAAACATACACACACACACACATATACCTTCATTTCACAATGCTTACCTACGCCAGTGATTTATAAATATTAAATTTTATTCATGCATATGTCTGCAATGCAATTCAATTGGCATAAATCAAAGTGTGAGAGTGTGTTTGTTTGTGTGTGTTTGTTTGTGTGTGTGTTTGTGTGTTTTGGGTCATATTGTATGTTATTTCAGCAGCCATACCTCTGTATAATGAATACTCTTATGTACAGAGCGTGTACATAATATGTATGAGTGTGTATGTGTATGTGAATGTACATGTATATGTGTATGTGCATATGTATGTGTGTGATTGTGCGTATTTTACTGTGTGTTTCTCCGTGTCTCCTACACGCATATTGTACGTGTCAAGTGTCGACATACACACATGCACTTGAGCAGTTT